>NW_028222797.1:0-25240 GCF_056783735.1 Eptatretus burgeri | reverse complement strand
TGATAGAGATGTTTAGGATAATGAAAGGTGGAGATGAAGTAAGTGCAGATGAATTACTCAACAGAGTAGACAGTGATAGGACCAGGAGTTATAGCCTGAATGTAAAGAAGAGGAGAGTTAAGACGTCGTGATGTCCTGTAAGACAGGGGTCTACGACTCAGAGTAGTGAATGCATGGACTGGTCTCCCTGGAAAGGTCGTAGAAGCAGAAACAGGAGAGAAGTTTAAATTTGGATAAGACAGGTGCCTGAAAGTTATTGAGATAGAGGGGTGTGGGGATGTTGGCAGGACTTTGAGGTCGCTTGAGCATTGATGGGTGATTATGTGCATGTGTTTGGAGTACTGTTGGTGGGGGTCTCATCAACAGGTGTTGGGTGGTTTATGTGTTTTTTACCCAAGCCCATGCCCCTGAGATGAAGACTTCACTTCTTCAGGAATCGGTCTCTTCGGAGAATCCTTGGCTATCGCTGGTCAGACTTTGTTTAACAATCGGTTGTGGAGAGAGACTTGTATGAGATTTATTTCCTGGATAATCTGTGAGCGTTAGCCGTGACTATATGGACACATGGCTCGATTTCCTCCTCCAACGAAGGTTATGTTCTCACCCGTCTGTCTGTGACTGTGATATCTCAGAAACTCAAGGATGGATTCCGACGAAAGCTGACAGACAGTTTGGGTGTGTGACCATGAAATATTCATGAGATTCTCGTGACGATTCAGTTCTGGATTTGATTTTTTTATTTTCTCAAGTGATTTTTCATCATCGAGTGGTCGGGCCAAAATGGAATGCATCACGATATTTCCAAAAGTTGTGGAAGGGACATGAATAAAATTGGTGGATGAGTCAGGTTCGTGCCAAGAACAAGTTGATTAGATTTTGATTAAGGTCTGGATCCAGATCCAGCCTGTCAGTGCGATACAAAACGTAAACTGTTCAGTCTGACAGGTATGCACTCCTCCAAGTGCCATTCTCATCGAAGTATAATCCATGTCATGATGTCCACCTTACCTTCTCAATTTGTTTTTCTCCAGCCTGAAAATGTACTTTACAGTCGCCATCATGAGGTGAAGCTGATAGATTTTGGCCTGGCAACGACCTTCACTCCAGGGCAGAAGGTCTCTGCATTCTCTGGGACATTGGCATACATGGCTCCTGAGGTTTATGAATTTAAGGAGTATGAAGGACCAAATGCTGACATCTGGTCACTTGGGATCACACTCAAGCACCTGTTGAAGGGTTTAGAGGTGAGAAATGGAACTCATAGTTTCACTACTTTGTCAAAGCTTTCGTTGTTATTGTCTTGATTGTTGTGTTCGAAGTTTTCTTTTTCACTGTAACCAATCAGAATTGTTTTTTTTCAAACAACATACCAGCATGAAAAACTCTGATAACCAATTTGATTGACTAGTTTGACATATTTGACAATGGTGGATTCCTATGTGCCATCATAGATACTGTGGATGGGAATAGGTGGGTTGTAGGGGCGGGTAGGCTTTGGGAGAGGGTGGAAATGTTCTGCAGTTTGATAAATACAGTCCATGTCCCCAGAATAGTTTGATGTTTCGTGTTAACCACACCATGAGCAAATGAAGCAGGAAGCCAAGATCATGAAGAGCAGGGTCTATTTTAATGTTGTTAAATTCCCACTGGACTCACCCTCCCCAAGATGAAGGTTGACAAGCTACAGCCCTCATGTGACCATCATCAACCTCGTCCCCCTTTCATCCTCTCCCCGTTTTCGCTTTCTGCGATGTCCCAAGGTGTACGAGGTCCGTCTAAAAAGTAATGGGACTGAGCCTGCTATGTGCTCCACTTACACACTTGAATGAACGAGTTGCGTCACAGTCTTTCACAACATTCCAGCAATATATATGATTGGTGATGGTTGACTGCGCTCATTGTGTAATGTTTTTACAGGTCGTGCTTCACACGTTGTCTCGTCTGAGTCGTCGCGTTATGAGTCGTGAGCAGAGAGCCAATCTGAAGTTTCTTGCCAAGCTTGGCAAAACACATTCCGAATCCTTCGCATTGCTGCAGCAACTCTAAGGGGAAGAAACGATGCCAAGGACACGTGCATTTGAATGGCACAAGAAGTTCAAAGAGGGATGGGGGGAGGTTGAAGACGATCCACGGTCTGGAAGACCTTCAACGAGCAGAACGGCGGACAACATCGAGCGTGTGAAGCAGATAGTGCTTGGTGTTTACATTTGATTTCGTCTCATGCCACAGAGCCACCACTTTTGTCTTCTACTTCACTGATAATGGCAAAGTTGAGCTCCGGGGCTGGAAATCCCAGGGAACAAATACCATGATAACTCCACCAAACCCTGAAATGGAAAACGGTATGGCTCAAAAAACAGAGAAATGGGAAGAAATCAAAGTTGTATCAATCTTTTTGGAACCACCTGTACGTGTCGATACAAGTGGATGATTTGTGATACTGATAACTACCGGGTGGATCTACACAATACACATTTACGTAGAGAGAATTGTGGTTTTTTTTCCCCTCACTCTGAACATGCTCCCCTGCTGGTTTGAAAATGTTTTCTTGCATTTCCATTTGTTCTGAGGAATCCTATGGGATGCATCATGATGTTGTTTTTACCAGTCGGGCCAATTCTATTGATGGACAGAAACACAGACAGACAGACTGATCGAAGTACAACTTTATATGTAAGAGAAATGCATTACATTTTGATGACCGTTTCAGATTTTTGTAAGAAATGGATTTGTTTCCTCCACAGGAAGTACCAGAAAACACAAACATCTGCAGTGATGACTGTGAATCTCTTCTCAAGGGAATGATCTGCATCGATCCTGCAAGAAGACTCACCATGAAGGTAAGAGGTCCAAACTGTTTTCATCGATTTGGGTTTCTTGATGAAGTATATTTCACTGTACCTTGTGGCACCTCATCTACAGCAATGGGCTATTTCCTGGTGGAGTGCACATTTACATGTCACATGTCAGTTATTATGTATGTTTTCCAGGAGATCATGAGACATGCTTGGGTCAAACAGCCTCCATGTACTACTCTGGAAAGTCAAAGTTTGGAAGGTACTGCAGCCATCTTTTGCATCTGCTTTTATTTTAAGTCAACATACGGACATCATGATTTATTCCGTTGGATCCATCTTGTGAATCATTGCCTTCCATTTCACATCAGTTGTGAATAGGCTTGTATTCCACAGCTCCTGTGATCTCTTTATCCTTGTTGGCTTCAACACCGAAGGTGGAAGGGAGGTTATGTTTTCACCCCTGTCTGTATGTCTTGTTTCTTTTTCTGTCTGCCTGTGTGTTTGTGTGCAGTATATCTCAAACAGTTGTGGATATATCCGGATGAAATTTGTTGGACATGTTGCGTGTGTGACGAGGATGAACTGATTAGATTTTGGTGAAGATCCGAGTCCGGATCCGCCAACTTGAAATTTTTTTTTCGGTGATTCTTCACCATTGAGAGATTGGGCCAAAAATGATATATAACACGATTTATCAAAAAGTTGTGGACGGATTCAGACGAAACTTGGTGGATACTGTACGTTGGGTGTGTGACAAGAAATAATTCATTAAATTTTTGAGAAGTTCCGAATCCGGATCCGATAACTTTTTTGATAACTCCTTCACCGTTAAGAGACAGGGCAAAACCGATATCACGATTTCTGAAAAAGTTGTGGACGGATTCGGATAAAACTTGGACAGATTGGGTGTGTTACAAGGACAAATTGATTAGATTTTGGTGAAGATCCGAATCCAGATCTGGATACGAGAATTGTTGAATTTTTAAAAGTGATTCTTCACCATTGAGAGATGGGGCCAAAAACGATAAACAGGATCGCATATTTACCTTCACCTCCGAAGGTGAAGGGGGTCATGTTTTCACCCCTGTCTGTCTGTCTGTTTGTTTGATTGTCTGTCTGTCTGTTTGGCTGGCTGTCTGCAGGATATCTCATAAAGTTGCGGACGGATCTGGATTAAATTTTGTGGGCGGCTTGAGTGTGTGACGAGGAAAAATTTGATAGATTTTGGTGAAGATCCAAATCCGGATCTGGATACGAGAATTTTTTAATTTTGAAAGTGATTCTTCACCATTGATAGCGCCAAAAATGATATATAGCATATTCCAAAAATGTATTGGGCCCGATGTGTTCTCGTGGATCAGACATGACGTGGCAGAGTTATGTGCTCCACCGAGTGCTTTTCACGTTCAAAAATGTATTGGGCCTGAAATATTCTCATGGAGCAGGCATTGCGGGGAGGAGGTATGTGCTCCACTAAGTGTCCTTCTCGTTCCAGCTGTGCCCATTTTATTCTGTATTTTCGTTTGTTTTGTTGATGACATCACATATTTTGTTCGACCTGTGCATGTCATGATGCCTGGCACAAGGCAAGCCCATTACTCTTCTCAGCTCTGTCATTCATCCTCTTTATTCTTCACATTCTCACACCTCTTTGTTGTGAAAATCTCTCTCTCAAGATCTCTCAATCACTCACTCTCACTCTCTCACTCACTCACTCCCTCACTCTCTCACTCACTCACTCACTCACTCAATCACTCTCTCACTCTCTGACTCTCTCACTCTCTGAATCTCTCACTCTCTCACTTTCTCAATCACTCTCTCAATCACTTTCTCACTCTCTCACTTTCTCTCACTCTCTCTCTCTCTCTCTCTCTCTCTCTCTCTCTCTCTCTCTCTCTCTCTCTCTCTCTCTCTCTCTCTCTCTCTCTCTCTCTCTCTCTTTCTTACTCTCTTTTCTTCTCTCTCTGTCCCACTCTGAAACTTATTATCAAAAAACCCCTTTCTTGGAATTAATGTTTGAATACGAGATGGTTCTTTGTCGTGAAGAAGCCAGGACCTGCATGATCCTTCCACACCTGGAAGAAGCTCGAACTTCCCCAAACTCACGATATTTCCACAGGCTATAAAATGGAACTACAAAATGAGCGGCCTCGGGGTCGGGTGTGACTGTCAAGCCGCTTCCCGATGATCTTGGAAGTGAGAGACCGAATCGAGTTGTTCTACAGCGGTACCCTGGCCATCTGTTGCAGAACAAGAGTCGCTCGTTTGTGTCCTCGTGGTACCAGACTAATGAATGGCTGGAATACAGTGTGCAGACAGATGCAGCATTCTGCTATCCATGTAGGAAGTTTAACACCGCACGTGGCCCAGTGGACTCCACTTTCACAGTGCGAGGCTCCCGGAATTGGAAACATGCCGTTTAGAAAGGCAGGGGGTTTCACAAACACGCAACTTCAAAGGAACATTTAACTTGTGTTTTGAGGTGAAAGGAGAATGAGAGGCGCATCGATTGTGGTGAGGAGATTTCCACACTCCTCAATGCTGACCGGCTAAATAGAAACCGGTACTATGTGTCTGCTCTTATAGATGTTGTGGGATTTCTCGCCGAAAATCAGATACCTTTTAGAGGGAGCCTTGATAATTTTGAGGATATGTCAGACGGGCACAGTGGGCTCTTCCTCTCGCTTTTAAACGACACACTCAAAAAGACACCGAGCGAGCCGAATTATAAAGCATATCCCATGATTCTGGGCTGCCCTACACCCTCTCATAGCGCGGCCCATTGCAGAGCTCCCGTCCTCAAGCGATCCTCCAACCGAAGCCTCCGAGTCGCCGGATTACAGGCACACGCCACTACGCCCGGTCACTGAATGTGAGAACATATCAATCATCATTCGCTTTGTATCGGCATCAAATGAAGCAACAGAGCGTTTACTCACAAGAGCTACATCCAACGCTGGAGATGCAAAAACATTGACAGACCTAATAATTGCAGAGCTGATAAAAACAGGACTTGACACGTCAAAATATTAAGTCAGGTGTACGACGGGGCTTCGGTAATGGCTGGGAAGCACGGTGGGGTGCAAAAGTTGTTGCAAGAGATATTGGAAAGAGAAATCCCCTATGTGCACTGCTTAAATCACCAACTCCATCTGGTAGTCATCCACGCACTGGCAGCAGAGAAAGCTGTCACTGATTTCCTCGAGGTTTGTTGTTGCCTGTACAAATTCTTCAGAAAGCCCACTGTTGCTGCACAGTATAAAGGTGAGCGGTTAAAACGACTTCTTGATCAAAGGTGGACGGGACATTTAGCCACCGTGTCTGTGACCATAGGATCTTTTAAGGATATCACATCCTTACTGTCGGAGATTGATGCAGAGGGTGCCTACGGTGTAGAGATGAGGATGGAGGCTATTGGGCTTTTGCGGGAAGTCTCTGGGCCTGCCTTCATGTTCATTGCTATCTTTGTACAAAAACTGCTGATGCTGTAAGATGGCCCGAACAGATTCTTGCAGGCAGAGGTCATGGACTTGCTAACGGGGTTGGAACTGGTGGCGAGTGCTACAGAGTGCGTGAAGAAACTCCGCTCTGAGGATGAGTTCACTGATCTGTGGAACAAGGCCAATGATGCTCGCACTTCTACACCTGCACCACCAAAACGGAGACGCACAATGCATAAGAACTTGGAACAGTTTGTTGTTTTGGAGACTACAGGACAAAACAACGACAATGACAAGACGGAACTGCAGAGGGTTTTTTACAGCGCAATTGACACTGTGCTTGGCGAGATCGCTCAGCGCTTCAGTGAGCGCAACACACAACTCGCCCGTTCACTCGCTGCCTTGAATCCTGAAAATGGCACGTTTTTGGATCCCCACTTGCTCCAGCACATCATGACATTAACAAAGTCAACCATCAGTGAAACAGAGTGTGTGGTTGCAAAGCAGTTTATTCGCTCACAGACAGAAAAGCAGCCAAACGAGAGATGGACAACACAAAAACTCCTCTCAACATACCACAAAACGCTGGAAGCCATGCCAAGTGTCGTGACTGCTATGAGACTTGGACTAACATTTGGTGCGTCCACTGCCATGTGTGAAAACTCATTCTCAACATTGAGGAATGTCTTCACTGACCATCGACGGTCCATGCGCCATGCACGCAAGGCACAACTGGTACAGCTGGCCTTCGAGAGAGACCTCACACGTAAATGCCTGAATGAATGGAAGGAGAAGGTCCTCACAAGATTCCACACCAAGACGCATCGCTTGCAGCTCTTCTGACAGTGAGTGCAGCGGTATAAAAACTATACGAGGAGTTCAGATTGTGTGTGTGACTGCTGGCGATGCGTGTGTGGTTGTGGTTGCAGTGTGGTTGTGGTCAGCACCCGCCGTGGTCAGCTGCTTTGTACTTCTGATGTTTAAGTTAAATGTTGTGTTTGGTGCTTTGCATATCCCATATCTAGTGCTTTGTGCATAACCTTACCTCTGTGTAATTGACTGCTTTGAATGCGGACCTTGTGGTATCTTCAGGCTGGTCGTATTTGCTGTTGATAGTTTAACATAATGATCGCAGGTCATAGCCGACTGTATCTTATTTCAAAGTGCACTGATTCTGGTGCCAACCCTGCCCGTTTAGTCATTGTATCTCTGGTGTATTAATTTTCTAATGCCAATTCTTGACAACACCTTGTATAAGTGAACCTGAATTGGTGCCAATTGTCTAATCATTGAATATCTGCATTGTGAATGTGCCAGTTTGTTGTGGCTCTCCTGAATTCTAATAATTTTAGGCCAAAAACATCGGAACATATTAAATCTAGCTGAGATCAATTTGGTTCGTATGCGACGGCAACCTCAGTATAGATGTGTCAATGCTGCATGAATACAATAGTATACCGGGTTATCAAAAATATTAAATATAATAATTGTATCCCCCATCCAGTTCATATTCCCCTTAATACTGAGCCCTGGCTACGGGCCTGTTCTTATTATGATTATTTTGGCTGCTTCCCTTCGGGTCGCCACAGCGGATCCTCCGTCTCCATTTTGCTCTGTCCTCTCCATCTTCTATAATCACACCAACCACCCGCATGTCCACGCTCACCACATCCATAAACCTCCTCTTTGGCCATCCTCTTCTCCTCCTCCCTGGCGGCTCCATTCTCAGCATCCTTCTCCCGATATACCCCGCACCCCTCCTGTGCACAGTTCCAAACCATCTCAATCTCGCCTCTCTCACTTTGTCTCCAAACCGTCCTACCTGCGTTGTCCCTCTAATATTCTCATTTCTAATCCTGTCCATCCTCGTCACTCCCAATGAGAATAGCAGCATCTTTCACTGTGCCACCTCCAGCTCCGCCTCCTCTCTTTTTTTCAGCGCCACCTCCTCCAAACCATACAACATAGCTGGTCTCACGACCGTCTTGTATACTTTCCCTTTCACTCTTGCAGATACCCTCCTATCACAAATCACTCCTGAAACTATTCTCCACCCACTCCTTCCTGCCTGCACTCTCTTCTTCACTTCTCTTCCACACTCTCCGTTCCTTTGGACAGTTGATCCCAAGTATTTAAATCCATCCACCTTCACCACCTCAACTTCTTGCAACCGCAACATTCCGACACCCTCCCTCTCATTTACGCACACGTACTCCGTCTTACTCCTACTGACTTTCATTCCCCTTCCCTCCAGTGCGTACCTCCACCTCTCTCGGCTTGCCTCAGCCTGCTCTCTACTCTCAATGCAGATCACGATGTCGTCCGCGAACATCATAGTCCATGGAGACTCCTGTCTGATCTCGTCCGTCAACCTGTCCATCACCAGTGCAAACAGGAAAGGGCTCAGAGCCGATCCTTGACGCAATCCCTCCTCTGCCTTAAACTGGTCCATCATTCCATATCGCACACCTCACCGCTGTCACACTGTCATCATACATATCCTGCCCCACCCTCACATACTTCTCCACCACTCCCGACTTCCTCGTACAATACCACAACTCCTCTCTTGGCACCCTGTCACAAGCTTTCTTTAAATCCACAAACACACAATGCAACTCCTTCTGGCCTTCCCTATACTTCTCCATCAACACTCTCAAAGCAAACATTGCATCAGTGGTGCTCTTTCCTGAAATAAAACCATATTGCTGCTCACAAGTCATCACCTCTCCTCTCAACGTCACTTCCACTACTATTTCCCATAACTTCATGGTGAGGCTTATCAACTTTATACCTCTGTAGTTACCACAGCTCTGCACATCACCCTTATTCTTAAAAATCATTCCCAGTGCACTTAATCTCCACTCCTCAGGCATCCTCTCACTTTCCTAGATTTTGTTAAACAATCTGGTTAAAAACTCCACTGCCATCTCTCCGAAACATTTCCATGCCTCCTCTTAACAGAATACACTTCCCAACAGGAACTTCTAAATAATTTGATTAATTAAGCGATTAATATTTGTTTGGAAAGTACACCACCGGTCAAAAGTTGTGGAGCACCCCATTTTTTCCAGTTTTCATTGAAATTTAATGTTTCATTGCCTCTGAAATTAAAGCAGAGAACAAATAAACAATTGCAGATAAAAAGAAATCATGGAATCGTTTTGTTGAACAAACTTTAATCTAAATTTTTGACTCATCAAAGTAGCCACCTTTTGTAGATAGAACAGTCGAACATACTCGTGGCATTCTTTCAACAATGGAAATCAAATATTGTTCGGAAAGTTCTTCCCAACACTATTGCAGAATTCCCACAAATGTGTTGCACTTGTAGGTTGCTTTGCTTTCACCCTTCTATCAGGTTCTTCCCAAACCAGCTCGATGGGTTTAAGTCTGGAGACTGTGCTGGCCATTCCCTGATTTGAAGCCTTCCGTCTTGTTCTTTTCTTATAAGGTCGTTCTGACACAGCCCGGAGGTATGTTTTGGGTCGTTATCTTGCTGTAGGATAAACCCCTGACCAACGAGGCGTCGACCTGAGGGTATTGCACCGCACTGCAAAATGCTGTGGTAGCCCTTTGGTTCAGGGTGCCAGTCACTCTGTGGAAGTCGCCCACTCTGGATCGAGCAAAAGAGGCCCAGATTATCGCGCTTCCTCCTCCATGTTTAACAGTTGGTGTCACACACTGAGGAACCATCCTTTCACCGACTCAACGGCGTACAAAACCCTGCGTGATGAACCGAAGATTTCAAATTTTGATTCTTCGGTCCAGAAGACCTTCTTTCAGTTTTCAGTAGTCCACTGGTGGTGCTTCATGGTGCAGGCAAACCTCTTTTTCTTATTTTGCCATCTTTGCAAGAGCTTTCTTCCTGCCACTGACCTGTCAAGCCTGCACTAGAAGGCTTCTCTTCACAGTTGAAACTGAGACTTCCTTACTTCGACCAGTGTTAAGCTGTGCTTGAAGCTGCTGTCCTGTGAGCCACCAATCACGCAAGCTGTTGACTCTCAGAAACTTGTCTTATGATTGTGTTGTGGCTTTGGGTCTACCAGACCTCTTCCTGTCAGATTTTCCTCCAGTTTCCAAGTTCCTTGTGATGGTGTAGGACACAACTCACTGACACCTTGGCTTCCTTTGCAATTTCTGTGAAGGAAAGATCAACACTTTTAAGGGTTATAATGGTCTGTCTGTCTTCCTTTGTTAATTGTCTTTTTGTCACCTTTATGAGAGTAATATACGACTTCCTGCAGTGCAATATTGTCCAAATAATGCTTATGAGGGTGCAGCAACACAGTCTGTTCCAACACTGCTTTTACACAGACAGAGGGTTTGTAACTCATCAACAAAAGTTGGGACACCTGTAGGAATTGTTTGCATCAACTTTCACGGCTTAATTTACTTCCATTGCTGCAGAACAGCTGCAGTCGCCAACTCATTACTTGTTCCCTGAAAAGGGTCTATTTTAACAACTCTGAAATCTGCATTGTTTTTCAGTTTTTGGTCACCTAAACTTTTATTTTTTAACCTCTGGCGGCTTACCGCTTAGCTTTGTACCATTTCAGGTTATTCATTGGACATGAACTGCTTAAATTTCAGTAAAAATTGAAAAATGGGGTGTTCTTAAACTTTTGAGCGGAAGTGCACATCAAAACCCAAAATACAGTGGTAACTAGAATGGGACTTGGTGGAGCACATACCTCCATCAGGCTGAAGAGTTTACGTTTGGTAACCCACAAATGGGACAGATCTGCATCTGGATATGAACCAAAATTTAATTGGCTTGGTCTTGTCACCGACCCCACTCATCCACCCAGTTTTGTCATAATCCGTCCACAGCCTTTTGAAATATCGTGCTCCATATAGTTTTTGACCGCATCTCTCACGGTGATGTATCACTCAAAAAATTGTCGTATCAGGAATCAGATCTTCAACAAATTCTCACAAATTCGTCCTTTTCACACACCCAACCTGTCCACCAAATTTCACCCGAATTTGTCCACAACTTGAGATATCCTCACAGACAGATAAGCAAACAGACAGACAGAGACGAAGATGAAAACATAACCTCAGTCCACCTTTCGTGGCAGAGGTAATGAAGGTTGTGTTTGGTTTCCCTTTTTACCCCTGGACCTCAACATGGATCAGTCTCCACTCCATTGCAACTATCTCTGTCACAGGAAAGGAGCTCGATCACATCGAGCAATGTACCGAGTGGAAACCTTTCTTTCCACAGACATTCTCAACTCACTCATTTTCATCCCAATCTGGGTTCGTGTTTGGGATGTGGTTCTCATCATCATTTCAATGAATTTATCTTGCCCCTTGTCCTCCATGATGTCTCCTCCAGCCAACATAAAGTATCTGTGGTTTTGTTCTCTCCCATAATAGCCTTCTTTTTGTGTTTTGTACAACAACAACAACAATTTGTGACACACTGGGATGTTATTAACTTCAATGGACAAGGTGGCCTGAAAGATGCTTTATCCCTCCCCAGGAAAGCATTCATTCTTAAACTCTTAATATCCAGGTTTTATTGTGCACTCCTCACAATCAGTAAATGGTATTCATAGAATACTTGCCCTGCACAGTTTTGAGAAGAACTTGGTGCAAGCCAACTCTTCTTGTGGCAAGTATGTCGTTTAAAAATAAATTAAATTCAAAATAATGGAACACCAAATAAAATTAGTTCTGTGTTTGAGTCATCAGAAGAAACCAAACAAGCAAAAAGCAGAGATGAAGTCATCATGAGGAACCTGTAGAGGACTCGGGTTTCAACTGCTACTCCTCTTCCCCAAACCCATGCAGGCTCAGCCAAGTGAGCCTCATTCAAAAAGAACGGAGATTCAAAAAATTAAATAACTTTGGCTGCCAGACCATGCATCCGATCAGGTTGAAATTTGAAACGTATATTCCTCATCACTGTTCGATCATAATTTTGAAGCTTCACGTCGATTGATGCAGCAGTTAAAGAGAGAATTTAATTTTTTTTTTCCTTAAATCCAATATGGATGCCACACCATATGACTGATGATGTCACAATTATCATTAAAACATTCTACATCGGTAATCACACCTTTGGTGAAAATTCCGTATCAATCTGACAAGCGGTTCGAGAGAAAAGGGAATAACAAAATGCAGTCATGTACGTATGGGACCGATCGCTAAACCCCACTTTCGCTTCATGAGCGCGGGATAATAAATGTCATTGTAATTCATCATCAAGTCCTATTTGATATCTTGTGAAGCATTTGTAAAGTCAATGAGAATGAATGCTTTACTGAGGAGGGGTAAGGTGACTTTCAGGCCAGCCTGTAGATTCCTCTTCGACCCACTCCGGCTGTGTTTGTCATGTGCATTTTTAACTGCAAGGAGGCGAGCAACCAAGGGGTCAGAACACTCACCTCGAACAAAAGTGTTGCAGTGAAGCCCCATTGCAGGTTTCCTTTTCATACATAATTGTTTTCATAACATTCATACTTTTTATTGGTTTATGTGTGAAGTCTTGATCATGCCCACTGTGATTGTCTTCACTCTTCAGCATCATTCACTTCATTATTATCTTACTCCATCTCAACATGATTCAGAGATATGAGTCTGCAAACTTTGGATAAATTATGAATTTAATTTTCACCTCGTGTGGAACTTTCAAAACCAATGACATGTTTTCCTCCGTGCACATCATTAAAATTTAATACTTTTGCCATTAAGAATTGTGTTCAAAAGTCATAATTTGTCTTTGTTTTGTGTTTAAATCCTCTTTCCAGCACCCAGTCGGCAGCTGTCATTGCCATTGTAGTCCAGAAGTCTAAGGAGTTCACTGCTGTCCCATTCCATGGGGTAGGCCTGTGAGGAGGGCCTATTCAGCACCGTCGTAGCCTCAGGAGCCCTGTTCAGCACTGAAGACGCACCGGAGCCCATGCGGCACTGCTCCTTCGAGGTTTCAGGTGAGAGCTGTTGATGAAACTCATCAAGAGGCATTACAATACACAAGCAGATATCCATCAACGACGGGTATGGGGGACAGGACGGATCACAATACTCGGTTACGGTACTTCCTTTGGATGTTTTGTGCTACATTCAACAGCTCAGTTCATATTGGTGGCATGTCTGGGTGCCCATGGTAGCGTTTAAGACCGGTCGCTTTAGATTGTTGGCGTTGACACGTCGTGCCGGATGGAGTAACATGAACTATTTGACATCTTCTCATTTCTATATCACCTCCATCAAAAGATTAACAACATGGCAGGATAAAATTCGTAAATGCTGAGTTGAACAAACGTCCTGAACTCATGGACTGAGTAAAGTAAAGCACGTCGTCTGGGGACCCAGCCGTCGGTTTGCCGCCAAACGCTGCTGATTGTGACGTCATCAATTCTGTGGGGGCTGAGGCCTACAATCTCAAGAAAGACATCAAGTAAGTTCATATACAAGCCATTTATTCCAGTACAATAGAAGACACTTCCATGCATGGAAGGAAGACCCCAGCCTACCACATGGTTGCAAGCTGAAGTCTTCGGTTACAGAGCTTTTCTGAGCATTTATATACAGTTTGAACCAAGATATCAGATGGAGCTTTGTTGACTTCAGACAAGCCAAATACAATGGTTTTGATTTGTTCAAACATACCTCATACAATTGTTTGTGTTTGTTATCTGATCCAAGGAGAGGTGTGTGGGGAGGGTAAGAGAAAGTATAATTGGTTGGAATTTGCCTTCCGGTCAGAAGAGAGGGGTGTGGGGGGTCGGCGAGGGGGGGGTGGGGGTGTTGTGGAATTTTGTTGTTAACTGACTCGATGTAAATCCTGTTACTCAAAATAATACACTGTCCACAACGAGAGTACATTACATCAGAGAACCTTTCTTAGCATGGTACCACGGAGTCCAAACCACTGAGTTGGTATACATACACAATGGTTTGCAATAAGCTTAGATTACATTTCCTGGCATTTTAATGCTTTTGTGGGAGTGGGGGGGGGGGGCTGATAAGCTTTGGCAAAAAGAACTCCAACTGCAATACGTGTCCACTTGGTGAAAGAATCATGGCAAAAGTTGCAGTGTTATCAACCAGGTCACCTTATTTAATATTAAGACATTCCTTTCTTCAACATTTCGGTCAAAAGACTCTTGGATAAAGGGAAGCATAACTGACAGCCAATTCGACTTATAGCATAAAACTTACATTTATAAAGCACCAGCAACAATTATAATTGAGAGTGCATGAATATAATTATTTTTTCCTTCCACAGTCCCCCCTTTTCCTTCTCAGAAAATTTGAATAATTATATTACACATGATCACCATACCCCGTTCCTGGAGGAGAAAAGATATCCGTTACACAAGTTCAATCAATAATGGCAGCGAGTGCTCATATCAGAAGAATGCTGGATGACAACCATTTCAATAGTGTCCCAGCCAGGTAAGTGAGTGTGTTTCCATTTCATTCATGGCCTGTTCATCAGCATGTGTCACAAATCGAAAAGACATGCCACCCGAAGTCAGAAGATAAGCAGGTCAGGGTGTAGATAGAGCAGCACCCAAGGGGAAACACAGTCGAGGCACTCTTTGAGCTGCAGATAAGGTAGATCTTGGCAGGTACGAGCTTGGGCCCGACACTGGGTTGAAGGAGACGAAAAGGACTCGAGAGGTGACCCAGAGATCCAGCCCCAGCAGAGTTTGGGCCTCGGAGCTGCAGTTTGTGCAATCAGGTTTGATTCACCAAGTGAGCTGTGTACGATGGATGCAGCCGTGATGGCTGCAGGAGCCCCACCTGCACCATTGAATACATGTTGCAGATGACTCGCCGTGTGGACCTTCAGGGCCTTCGTTGTGCATTGAAGCAACCACGGCAAGTTCACGATGTATTTGCTATGGTGACGTAAGGACTTTGCCTTGCTGTGGTTTGACTTGTCCAACCTTCTCTTCAGTGGGTTTTTCTTTTTTCGACATTACTCATCTTATCTCCTCAGGAACGGGGTAGTTTCATTATCACGTGTTGAATGCCCAATCACCCAAATCTGGATTCTCCCCATCATCCAATCTTTCGGTGGAAGTTCTTCCAAAGCGTCATTCGGTGAAATCGTACATTGCATGGTTCGACTGCTCTCAACACTCCGAAACAAACAAAATCAAGGTTAAGCCTTGTTTAAACACCATTCAGTAAACGTCATGGGCTCATGTATTTCAATCAGACTGACAAAGGTTCTTACAGAAGCATTTAACTTGCATTATATGTAATATCAAAATTTTATCCCTTTCCTTATTATATTTTCGCACCCAAACGACATGCAAAAATATACCGACATCTCGGTTGTATACTCAAAAACATTCATCTCATTTGCTATTTCCATGTGGAAAGGGCAACAGTCTTTATCAGGGTTCCAATTTGCAATCAATAATTCTTTTCACCATCCTTCAAAAATTCTTTCTTTTTACCAAAACTATTCCATCATCTGTACAATAATTATGAAAGTTAGCCACTTCTTTCAAGTCGATTTTGCACAGTGACCATTTTAACATCTGCAATCATTTTAACATTCATATCTGCTAAACAATTCACAGTTTCATACACAAGCAGTTCCAGAGTAACTGCCATTATTTATTTATTTATTTCCAGCCAACTTTGCACTTCCGAACTGATGAAAGATGGTCAAGTCAGTGTTAGAAATACCTCAACTTACGAAAGTAAACGTACAAGAGGCACCACTTAATCAAAAATTACACACCTGTGTAATGAAACAGAAGACAGATAACACAGGTAATATTTAAATTGGCTTGCAGCATCATTGCACTCTTTTCAATAATATTATTCTTATATTCTGACCGATTTAACATTCATTTCACATGGTCATGCCTTTGTACTCCGCACAATTCTGGTTTATCGTTTGTTTGTCTTTCTTCAAATTGTAGAGGCATTTTACTTAAATTACAGTCAGGTTAGTTCCAGCCACCAATCAGTGAGAGCAAGACAGTTACAATACATGGTACAATTCCTAATTCCATTTCATTGATTTCATAATTTTTGTTGGTTGAGCCACTCTTCCAGTCATTCTGCATTCTGGTTATGTAAATACCGTGCTGCTTTCCCTCATAACTTGATTTTCCCTTGCAGTTAACTTATGATTCCTGAAATGTAATGTTGACCAATCTGTCGATCAATTTAATAACACAGACCCTCCTTCAATATTATGTGAGTAGCTCAACTTCATATATTATCTTGATTCATTTCTCAGTAACTTTTCCCTATCCTCAATTAACAGATTAACAGGTCCATAGGTACAGTGATTGACAATATATTAATCAATAAATACAAGTTATCAATAACCTTACTGTGATATAACCAAACATTACTCTGTCACTTGAAGGCCCCAATACATTTACATAAGGATTTCTGGTGCGTGGCCGTTAATGCGTGGCCGTACGTGCAAAAAACAACTTTAAAACCGCGTGCCAGAAACAACAACCACACAGGCCGTTCCTTCGCTCTCGCATGCTCGTACGTACGTGGCCGTACGTGCAAAAAATAAAAACTTTCAAACAACCACACAGGCCGTTCCTTCGCTCTCGTAAACGACGACTCGATTGGGGCATTGTGTTATCTATAAATGCGCAAAAGAAATCGAGTAATTATTAGAATACAGGAAGTCCTCACTATCTGGAAGTCGTGCCTGTCCGTACGGAATGTTCACATGCATTCCACGAATTATCGCTTGCATTGGAGTAACAACTGCTGTGAGCTTACACACACAGAGTGAATTAAAAACAAGTTTCCCTCCCTGTCTTTGCTCGCCATGACATTCGCTGCCATTGACCATTGCCACTCCTACGCCACGGTGAGGCGACAGGGTCGGATTTGTAGGAGACCTGAAAGTACTTCTTCAAAAGGATTGTTGAGAAAGTGGTTGGGGGGGGGGGTTCCAAACGGTACTATCAGAGAGACATAGTGAGAGTGTGAAATTTGCCCAGATTGAAAAACATGTTCCACGTGTCGGACCAGTTTGTGGACCATTTAAATTTGGTTCAGGAGAACACAGTTCAAGCCGATGAAACCTTTGCCGCCCCTGTGTGAAGTGGGGCCATCGCCGTAAAATACAAAACACACAGGAAATGGCGCTTTGTGTTGCGGCGCAGCTTTGATGGTCATGTTTAACCCTCAACCAGTTAAAGATCCCCGGGGGGTTAAACACGGCAAGTAAGCCTTGGTTTTATTTGCTGTCTCTCTCTTTCTCTTTCCTCCTGCCCGCTCCTCTCTCCCTCCCCCTCAATCTCTCGGCCCCTCTCTTAGTATACCTTCAGAGAAGTGACGAGTGGCGTTTGCTTGTCATGAGAACATGGAGAAGACAAATTAATAATTGGGTCAAAAGGTCAAAGTTATTGTAAAGCATATTGAATAAGAAGTCAGAACATAAAGTAGATGGGCTTTACATTTTCAGATGCTTTTTACCTCCACCAACCGAAGGTGAAGTTTACACCCTCTCTGTCTGTTTATTGGGTTGCCAAAACAGGTGACCCTTATTGTCAGTAATTCTGTCTGTTTGTTTGGATGTTTGTTCGTTTGTCATCAGCATAATTGGTAGTAAACATGGGCGGATTTTGACCAAACTCGGGTGGTAGGTACATCTTATGACCGAGTGCTTTGGAAATTGTGATGGTTGCTTGGGACGCTTTGGTTCCCTGGCAACAACCGAAAAACCTTCAAAATCGGGTACCGTTCACGCGAAATCAATTCCGAAAGTAATTATCCCACGTGGGGTTATGAAATTTGGCACGAATGATCTACAGGTGATGCTCCATCAAATATATTCCGGTTTTTGTGATATATGGAAAAATTACTCGCAGCACCTCCTACAATTAGGGTATGCGTGCAAATTGGCGAAAATTGAAGGCACCCTTGCGACCAGGTGAGTGCATCGATACGAATGAAACTTTGCAGGTTCATGGTACTCAATGAGTACTAAACTTTCCCTCAGGACATATTGACCGATTTCGCTTAGGTCAGGGGTCAAAGGTCAATTAGTGCAAAAATCGATAATATGCGCGAGCTGGAGGTGCCTTCGCGCCAAATGCTACTCCTCCAAGGGTTATGGTCGGATGGTCATGAAAATTCAAAATAATTGTCTGGAATACATTCTGCACAAACGGTCGAGCCGGCTTTTCGATTTTGATCTTTGTTCACCCACAGCACCCCTCGAACTTTGGGAATTTCTGATTTCAAACTGCATTTTCAGTACTTTTCATTCAAATGGATACCGAGTAGTTATCGGTAGATGGAACTGGATGATATTTGATATGCATAATCTTAAGGTGATTCCCGATCCGCTATATGGCATCCATTTTGCTCTCTATCTTATAGTTTCCATTCTTGGCGACCCATCGCCGCCTGCCGGCTTGTTTGTTTGTCTGTCTGTTTGTGTGCAGGATATCTCAAAAAGTTGAAGACGGATCTGGATTGAATTTGATGGGCAGGTTGAGTCGAAGGGCTTTGGGGCTTCTGGGGCATCTCATTAATTTGCATGTAAGTGAATGGGGGAAAATGGAAAATTGTATTGACTGACCAAAATCCTCCCAATTTTCCTCATTTTACTTTCCCTGATGTTCCTATACAGATAGGTTTATCCATTTCAATACTTTATTTGTTCAAATGAAGCGCACAAAAGTTCTCTGAAAACACCTCCGCTCTTTGAAAACTTGATTTATTAATTAATTTGGATGCTCGTTTGCAAGATGAAGCAAGTCTTATGTTTTGTCTGTTCCTGACATTTTCCAGAGTCTTTCCAAATACAGTATTATTCATTCATTTTTACAAGTACTTCTCAAAATATTTTGGAGCAAGTGTTCTCTTCTCTGTGTTAAAATCAACATACTTTTTCAACCAATGACTGTTTAAATTTCAAAATCCGATGAATTTTCTTGACTCAACCCAGCAGATACATATCGTCTTAAATTCCTTTGATGTAAAACATCATTCCGTTTATCCAATGATGTCGAAAGTAATTCTTCTGTTGGTTTGCCTTTTGTAAGAAATGATTGTTGATAACTGCTCAGCCATTCCTTCTTAAGACTTTATTTATCAGGCACATATGGAAGTTCTTTTTGTTTCTTACAGAGTTCTTCAGGATATTTTAAATGAACCTCAAAATAATATCCTACTTTAGCTTCATCGAATTGTTTTTGAGAGGAGATAACAATGTCCTGCAATGCCTTTTCAGAAATTTTCTCCTTAACCCATCTAAGATTTCCAGAAGGTAAAGATTGAGACAAAGCCCATCCATACAAATTGTTAGCATCAAAATACATCAAGTCAGAACTATCTTTTTTAACCTCACAGTTGGGAAGATATTTGTTGTTGGCTTTAGCATATCTCTTTGAACAGACTTGATATTCCACCTCTTTTTGCTTTCTGTATGATCCAAAGCATATCTATATCCCCGATTAATTCCAATGGTTGTTTTGTCATTTTAAACAAAGCACTCCAAGCCAATCCTGGACTGTGTAATTGTGAGCAGGGTCTAATCCATTGAGATTTTTATTATGACAGACTGTTCAAAAAGTCTCAAATACATCAGCCAATAAAAGAACATCAGTTTTTCAGATACAATTCATGATTTCCCCAAGGTTCTTTATATTAAACTTCTTCCAAACATTTTGTGCTTGTTGATTATCTTCATCAGTTATTTGACTTTTATTTCACTCATTATAAAAACTTTCCCTTGAGGGAAGTTGTGGTTTTTTTGAACCTCCCAAATGAGTTCACATTATCATAAGGATATATTCCCTTTTGTGATAGGAGATCAATCTCTTTTTGATTTGAGAAATGTGATTGGAGAATTAGAAAGTTCTTCATATTTAATACCAAGTTAGACAATGGACTTCACATCAACTTGAATGCATCAATAAATCTGATTTGAGTTATGCGAGATGCAGGGATTGTTTTTTGAATGAGATGTAATTCTGGTTTGTGTTGGAAATGGCTGAAATGTCTTCACTGGTTTTACTCAATTCATTTATATAAAAGATGTGTCATCGTGAGCATTGCTGTGAAGATACTGGAATAAAAGAGGGAATCTAGGGAATGGAATAATTGAGATGATAACTCTGATGAGCTGGACCTCCATATTTACTGATGAGATGACAATGGTCTCTTACCTTTTCGACCTTCACCAATTTTATCCTCACAAATATGACAAATATTGTTTTTTCCCAAATTTCCTTTTCTATTCCTTTGTTGAGGACATTGGTTTGTAGGTTTTTTTCCATGACTTGAGATAATTTAATGCAGTCTTTTTCCAGTCATTTCACAAACTATTGGGAGGCATCTTCTCCTCTGTAAAGTTCTAACTTGTTGTATTCATCAGCAACAGATGATTTGATATCACAACAGAAACCACAAGGAGTATGTTTTTGAGATTGATTTGTGAATAATTTATTTGGATTTGGAGAAACAGTGTCTATCTTTTTCAAGGATACTTTCAAAATCAGCATGTATCACAAACAGATGTGTTTTCGATTTGTAAAAATTTTTGTATGATACGTTTGAACCTGCTTTTGGTGAATTGATTCCGGTTGATTTATGATTACTACAACATCTGAAATCTTAATTTTATCATTCTTTTGTATTAACAGAGTTGATGCATCTCTTTCAAGAATATATTTTACATTTTATATTGTATCGTTGTGATTTGTATAATCCTGAGAAATTTTTGATGAAAGCATTATGTGATTTTTCCTTTGAAGTAAATTAGAGAAGGCCAATGTGTGTTTAACCATTCTTGTAGTTGTTTGAAAATTTTAATATCTGAACTTTGTTTCCTCTAATCCACATACATTAACAGATAGATTGTTCATTTTCTCAAATTTAGGAATATATCTCAATGACATTGGAAACTTTAAATCTTTAACCTTTCGTGTAATCTCATATTTTTATAATGAGATACTCTTTCAGGATTCTATTTCGGAGGATGGATGTGAGCACGAACAGACCATAGAATACATTTATTATCATTGTTTTGAATATTAGCAACTGCCTTTTAAAGCTTTATCTCTTTTGGTAAATATATGTATGAGGAAGCTTTGAGAGGATCTTATTTTCGGATGTGTACATCCACAAAGATTATTTTTTTTCAAAAACGAATCCACGACCTTCCACGTTGTCACAAACATTTTGTTCATATCTCAGAAGTTCATCATATACATTACAATCTATGAAATCTTGGAATGATGTGATAAAGTGAGGATTTGTTCTCATTTGGGAGTTTCTTCACTACCTTCTCTTGTCATTTTTATTTTTACTCCCATGTAAAATTTAAAAGCATTGATTTTGCTCAATGTATTTTTAAATTAGAATTTCAATTCTTGGTTTAACCAGAAGAATTGTCTCAATGGTTGATGTTGATGTTGGCACTCTAAAGCAAAATAATCTTTTTTTATGTCCTTCAAATGCTTCATCAATATTTTCAATAAAGTATCCAAGTATCCCCACTTCATTCTTCTTGTGTTTCTTTTTATGTTTGAAGATGTCCATTAAAATTTCCTTTGAGAATATCAATGACATGTATCACAATGCACACATTTTAAAGATATTCCTTCAACAGATCTTTTATGTTTTTGTGTTTGAAGGTGTCTTCTATCATTTAAAAAATAATATTAACATTACAGACATCACAATGAGTTGTATTCACCATATTTATGTGGCATAACTTGACTTAAAATAAAATTTTCTTGATGATAATCTTGTGGTTATTTATAAACACTTTTCTGTTTATACTAAAATTTTCTTGATGAAAATTCCCTTTAATATGAAGGTGAATCTTTGCTTTAAACCATTTTACCCACCAAATTTTTTACTTGATAAATACAATGTATCAAGACACATCAGACAAGTTTCAATCAATCTCTACATTTGTAAAAGATACTGAGAAATATGTTGAGGATGTAAAATTGAATAAAGATAAATATAACAACTCTTGGATAAGAACAATTATGGTTGATAATATGAATTCTTCAATTTCCTTCAGTGGAAGGGTTTTCAGTATATCTCAAAGAACATCAATTAAAAGACGTCCGAACAAAAGTTTCTCCTCTCCTTCTCGCAATATATTCAAAACTACAAAAAGCAATGAAACAAGTAAAAGTATCAAAAAAGAAAACCTTCATGGATGAAGCTTGAGAAAGAAAAGATAAGACCATCAGCAATAAGCTCAGAGAAATTTGTATTTTTTTCAACAACCCAAAATATGTAAATCTTGATGAAATAAAGGATGTTAATATATCATGCGAAATGTCATTTCTTTGACAAGTAGTTAAGGACCATTTTAAAATTACCTTTAACATAAAAAATGCAGTTGTTGAATCTGTTCATGAAAAAATTATGTGGATATCAATGGTAATATTGTTACGGTTGTGGAAATCCGCATTACACCATAAAGAGTCCTCAGGTGAGATATCTCGGTAAGTCCATGTGTTGTTAGCCCAAACCTGTTGTATAGAGGGAATGTGTGTGATTCATCCGGCTGCGACGCTTTGAGTTAGCCATTTTTCTTTCTCTGTTGTTATTTTTGACCATAAAGCCACCATCAACAACGCCCCCGAACAACTCCACCAAACCGCCACCACCTTCACCACCCAACCCCGCAAGCATCGCCTCACCCGCCATTCTCAAACGACGCCCGCCAACCACGAAACAACCACGTCCAACCCTCACCACAACAGCCACCACCATCTTCGCCACGACCTGTACTTATGAACACCGTCCACAACGGACCACGCGGCGATGATTTCCGCAGTTGACACCGTCCAGGAACGCACGCAGGATTGCCAGAACAAAAGCTCTTGCGGAGCCTGCGCGGACTTTTCCCGCCCGATTTTCCCGCCTGATCTTCCCCGCGCTTTGGAGTGGAGGAAGGGCGATGCAGGTCAAAGGTCAGAGGTCATGTAAGGGAAGGGTCTCATTTTGGGGAATAATTCCCTGGCCCCGAGCCAAAACTGATTCCCCCGGCCCCCGCACGGCACGGGGTGGAGGGAGAGCAAGAGGGCACGCCCCCTTCGAGCAGAAGCTCGAAGGGAGGTG
Source organism: Eptatretus burgeri (assembly GCF_056783735.1). Taxonomy (NCBI): domain Eukaryota; kingdom Metazoa; phylum Chordata; class Myxini; order Myxiniformes; family Myxinidae; genus Eptatretus; species Eptatretus burgeri. Next base: position 1,947 of record NW_028222797.1, on the reverse strand, counting down.
GGGCCGAAAACGGGGCGGAGCAGAGGGCGGAGCCCGCTCGACAAAAAGGTGGAGAGAGGTCGAAAGAGAGAGAGAGCAGTTGGAATTGGAGTGGTCGTGAGTTCATCGTAAGGTCGTCCTTGGTGGTTCAGTGGTGGAATTCTCGCCTGCCACGCGGGAGGCGCGGACGTGAGACGCGGCAGAGCCGGCTGTGGGGCGTGAGCCTACGCGTCTGGACGAAGAGTGCCGGAGAGGGTTCGCCGGCCGCGAAGGAAATTGGAACCAGGCGCGACCACGCTGAGGCCGCGGCAGGGGGACTCGACGGCGCGCAGGGAAGTCACGACTTTCTTTTCTTTGGGGTTTTGTGTAAATGTGTGTGGGTGGCGCCAGTCCGACAAGTAGAACTGTAAGTGTTGTAAATAATTCCCCTTTTATTCGGTTGTAGCTCTGCGTCATATTGCATTTGCTTTTGTTGCATCTTGACTGTATGGCTGCATATACGTGCTTGTCTGTGTGTGTGTAAATAAAGTGCATTGCATGTTGAACTGTTTTCCCGCTTTGCTTCGTCTCCTTCCTTTTATTGAATCTCCATCTTTCATCACGTAAGGGATTGATAGTGGGTTTAAAACGCCCGGTAATTAATCGCAACCGTCAAGGCCGACGATAACTCCGCTCGGTTATCCCTGTAATACGGAACGAACCGCTTAAGCGGTTCGTGTCCGGAGTCGGCCTGTGGCGTGGTACGATCGCCCGGTCGACCACTCGCGCAGGTACTTAGGTCGGTCAAATTTGGCGAGCAACCCTATCCTGCGCGGGTGGGCAATTGGCACGATAGTGATGAGGTTAAACCCCCACCCGTGACTGGCTCTGGGCGGTAGTTCCCGGAGGGTCACGACTGAATTATCCGTCCGGTGGGCGACGTGTCGTGATTCGAGTTACGTGGCCGATCGCATGCCGGCGGGCGCGAATTCGCAACAATATTTTTCGACTCATTAAATACGAGTCATTAGTCAAGTGAAGATTTTGAAGATTGGGAGAGTGATGATAGTATCTCTGATGGAACAGAAGCAGTTATGATACTGAGAGTTTGTGTTCAAACGATAGTTATGAAAGTGGTTTCATCGATGATTCTGAAAGCACCAATGAAAGCACTGAAGATGAATTTTATTTGAAATGAAAATACAACATATAAATATGAATTGTATACCAGATATTCAGGCTCTTGAATTCCCTGATCATCCATATACAAATTTGAGAATTGTCCTGCATCAAAGTATCCACCTTCGTTTTGGTAAGGGGTCACGATTCATTGACCAAGCTGTGAAGTTTTCTGTTCTCAAAATTTTGTGCCGAGGGAATTGTTCAGGATCGTCGCTGAGCCTCGGACAGCTACCAACTCTAGTTTGTTTGCCATAATATTCCCAGGGATGCTTTTTAATATCTCTGTGAGGTTCTTTGTCATCGTTCCCGTTGCTCAAACTATCACTGGTAAAACTTTGGCATTCTTTCGCTTCCAGGTTCTTTTCAGATCATTCTTGAGGTCTCGATATTTGGTCATTTTCTTGATTTCTGCATTGTTTAGTTCAAAATCACTGGTTCGAACACCTCACTGAGTAATGCTTTCTCTCCTTTTTTTTGTACCCAAGTACAATATCTTGTCGCAATGCTTATTCGATTTTCACGCCCGATGGGATCATTAGGTCGATCATGAGCGGTACTTCCATATTTTCAGTCCATGCTTGTGGTTCCCGTTCCCGCAAGTTTTCTGGAAATGGTATATCAAAGTTTTTACAAATGTGCCAGGGGCTAACAATACAAACTCTTTTCTGTCTTTGTCTTTTCAGCTTGTGACAGTTTCGTTTTTAACATGTATATTCGGTCATTCAGCATAACGTATCACTCGTTTTGCTGACGTGACCTCCACCCCTCACCTGTCTCTTTTTTTTCCTCCTCCCCCCCTCCTCCAAC
>NW_028222794.1:0-25489 GCF_056783735.1 Eptatretus burgeri | reverse complement strand
AAGCGTCCCGTCGTCTCTTGCTGATGGAGACTTCCTCAACAATGTCATCAAATGATGGGGATGTGATGAATGTGTTCTGAATTGCAAGTACACAAATGGCATTCAGTCTTTTCTTGCCCATTGTTGTTCACAGATGATTCTTCACCTGTTTCGGAACTACAAAGGATCTTCCCCTTTCTCCTGAATGCAGGGATGCACATGTACATTGTCAGACAAATGTCAATGTTGGGGAACGAATAAGACAGGCTGAGATCCCTCGTCTTTTTTAGCATCTTCTTTCGCAGATGTTAGGCTGTCCTTGTTATGAATAACTGACTTGAAATGGCAGAATTCATCTGTGAGGCCCCTTTCAAATTCCCATGGATAAATGTGCATCAACTCACCAGAAGCATTTATTATCTCTGTGTGGCTAAAAGAGCTAACTTTGCATATGAATCCAAATTTTCTGTCCAGTGCTTCGTTAGGTCTGATTGTTTGATGATGATCGTTACGTCTGATGATCACAGATTGTGGAGTGAGTTTGCATGATGATTAATGCCTCTCGTCCCCATCGTCTCACCTCCGTCACCGGCTCTCCAAACATTCTCTTCTTTGTTTTTGTCTCCCTGGAATCGACCCTGTCGCTGTCTATCTCCGTTAGACGTTTAGCTTCAACCTAAAAAGTGTTAAAGTTCCCTCAGATCCCAGAAACAGTATTAATGAGTGATTTAAACAGTGTGCTAATCATGCCCAGTTCTACCTGAATGTTTTGAAGTTCTTTGCTTGTTGTGTTAATTCTTTGAAGGATTGAATCCCACAATACAACCACGACAGCCGTCTCGAAGTTGTCCATGGTTCTGCTTAACTGGCAAGCCTCAAGTTGTGCCATCTTAGGAGTTTCTCGTCATGAGAAAAATCCCTTACAGTTATTGTGTGCACACCTGAACTCATGTCCACCGACAAGGCCTTCTTCCGCAGTTTAATGCATTACTGCTCTCAACTCTGGGCTGACTCCCCTGCTTCAGATCTTGGTCAACTTGATGCCTTGGAAACCAAGGCCTTTCAAAATCATGGGAATTTCCCATGATGAAGCTGAGTTCTTGGACCCATCACTACGCCACAGCAGACAAATCGATTGTCTGTCCATCTTCTACCACATCCTTCCTGGTCATGCATCCTCTGCTGTTTCCATGCTTTGTCCATCACAGGTTTTATGCAGAATACACACTGTCCACCATCAACCACCTTCTGGTGAAACGCTCAAAATTCAGAACCACTGCTCACGTCCACTCATTGGTTCCTCCTTTTTCCACCTGTGGAACCAACTTCCACATTCTTTTCAATATCATTCTACCCTCCAGGTCGTCAAGACAGCTGGTCACCACAATCTCGATCAGATTGTCCCCAATCCAAACCATGATATTTTCTATCCTCGCTAACCCCCCCCCTCGCTCCTCAACCTCATCTGACCCAAAGCCAGTCCATATTTCCAGTTTTCCACCTGAGAGTTTCCTTCTGTATCCATCTTGTCCACCCTGTGAATCCTGTCCTGCCCTCCATTCCTCCCCACTCCCATTGTTTCACCAAGTTTACCTCTGTCTTTGCTTTCAACTCTGCTGTTGGTGTTTCTCCCCTCTCTGTACACTTTGTTTTTAGATCCTCGTAGAGGATCTCTAAGTCTTACTCACGTTGTTGTTCTTCTTGTGGACTGTTTTGTTTCACAGCCTACAGTTTTCATCGAAACTTCCTGAAACTTGGCATATATATATATATATATATATATATATATATATATATATATATATATATATATATATATATGTAAAAATACCCTGCGCAGACATAAACCATCTCCGATTTTGGAAATTCTTCCGAGAAAAAAAAGTTGACGTCATATCGCCGCTAATGGAAATCGCCTATACCATTACCTCCGAAACTAGGCAAGCTGTTTAAATTTTGTTTGCGGGAATCAAGCCGGGCATGAGCACAGATAATTAATTTATCGCAAACCTGATACATCACAATGACGTCATATTCGTTTTTATGACGTCATCATTAAGAGGACGAGGATCTTAGCTCATTCGAGCTTGTTTTACTGCACACTCTGGGCCGTAGAACAGAACAAATCAGGATGCAACGCAACAAAGGAAACAGGAGGAGAAAGGGGAAACACCAACAGCAGGGTGGAGGGAAAAAGTATGCGGATATGGACGAAAAATGGATGCATGTAATGACGAAGGGTAGAGGAGAACACAAAGGGTGGACAATATGGATACATAAGAAAAATTTTGTGGGGGGTGGGGTGGTTTTAACGGGTGTAGAAAAGCTCATGATTTTAGATGGTGATGATTTGAGATGGTGGTGAAAAGCTGACTTGAAGATCTCGAGGGAAGAATGAGATTGAAGAGAGGATAGAAGTTGGGTCCATAGGTGGAAAAAAAGGAGGAATAAATGATTGGCAGTGAGCAGTGGTTCTAGATTTAGACAGTTTCACAAGGAGGGGGTTGCTGGTGGACTGTGTGTGTCCTGCAGATAGCGGGAGGGGGACAAAGCATGGACAGAGCAGAGGGTGCAAGATTAGAAATGATGTGGAAGAGGACAGAAAGGCCACCAACCTGTGGGCAATTGGTGAAGCGATCGACCCATCGACTCAGCTTCATCGTGAGAAATTCCAATGACCTTGGAAGCTTTTCTTTCCACGGCATCAAACTGAGCAAGATGTAAGACAGGGGAGCCAACCCAAAGGCGAGAGCAGTACTTCATTGAGCTGCAAATGAATGCCTTGGAGGTGGATCGGTGCTTGCGTATGGCAAGGAAACACTTTGCACGATGGAGGATACCCAGTCGGTGCCTGGCTTTGGAGGCCAATTTTGAAACCACTGTTCCTTTTGTCCTATTGTGTCCTGATCCGTTCAGTGTACTCGTACTCATTTTCAACGAGCCTCGACAATGCTTAATTTAATGCCAACAATGCTAACAGCTTAATTTAATTTTGTTTCATTACTTTGTCCTGACAATTATGCTCACTCACTGACAGCATACCACCCTTTTGGCCACAGCTTCATCGTTGGCCTTGTTGGACCGATGTACCTTTGATGACGTCACCATCTGTGGCATGGTGCAGATCGCAGCCGATGATGCTGACTGGCATTGGGTCTCTGGAACCACTGAAGATATTTTCACCAGTGAAATAGATGGTGAGTTTAGACCTGTTATCATCCTCAGTTTCTTTTACTCCTTTAACGGCCACCAATATCCCACCTTTCTTGTGGGGTCGGCCAAGGATAGCTTGGACCAAGTCTAAACGAACCGGTTGGCCAAGCCTGACATTCGTCTAGTTAAGGCAGGAATTTGGAATTTGGCCAGGGTGCCGGTGATAGCTCGCCTATTCTTCACGAAGGATACCATGGGATATTTTATATCCAAAAACGAATGCTGGCAGACGGGATACCCGTTTAACATCTATCCGAGGAATGTCACACACATTGATGTGTCACCATGCCTGTGAATCACTCCAGGATGGCAGTGTATAGCTGAGTCGGGATTTTCATCAAAGTTTGACACTTTAGAGGCGAGAGTGGGTATCTCTCGGGCTCGGCCATCCTGTCAGCCTTATCCTCCTCAGCTGAAATCTTTTTGAAATGATCAATTTTACATGTGGTGTTGTATATCCAGTTTTCTATGAGTTAACAACAGCTTTAATGAATTGGTTAATTATAAACGAGGGCTTGAGAAATTGTGCTTGTTTTGTAATCTTGTTCAATCGCAATTATCTTTTAAAAAATGCTATATTGTACACAATTTAACCAAATCTCAATGTAACAAAGCCTGATTTAAAAATTGGTTGCAGAACAGCACAATGTCAGACGATAGATGATCAACAGTTTTCACGGTTTTGAATCTCCAAGGTATGACCTTTCTTTCCTCCACAGATGGGGGTCCATTCTTGTTGTTCAACAGCACTGCAGCGAGTCCCGGTGACCTGGCAGTAATTGAGACCCGTGTGCTGCGGCCCCAAAAGGACCAACAATGCCTGCAGATATATTACCAGCACAGAGGCAGTCCTGATGACAAGCTCCAGATTGCTGTTAGTCATCCTTCAAATTCCTCACAGTTTAAAGTGGTCTCCAACATACCAGCCACCAATATTAATCAGTGGAAACTCACGCAAGTACCGCTGTCTGAGAGCAGTCCTTTCCGGCTGGCTTTGCATGCAGTGGCTGGAGTCTCGGCAGAGGCAGGGGGTTGGGCAGTGGATGACCTCACATTGATGGAAGTATCCTGCTTCGCACATATTTGGCACATCCCGAACTTTACCTCCATTCTTGACAAAACTCCAGCAGGATCAGCAATCTACAGCCAACGCTTTAACAGCACTGAGGGGTACTCTTTCCAGCTAAGTATGTACCCCAATGGAATGTACCAAAACAGTGAAAGCATTGGTTTGTTTGTTCATTTGACAAGTGGAGATCAAGATGAAGACCTGCAGTGGCCTTGTCCCTGGAAACAGGTACGTAACTTTGGGATGCTGCAACTAGAGTGTTGATACTGGAGTTAAAAAAAAAAAATTGGTGGGGGGGGGGCGGGTGGTGGGGTGGCGGGAAGGATCAATGTATTTCTTGATCTTCATTGTGATGCAGTGTCAATTCAGATTTTCGTTTCTTCTCAGATCACGATGTCTGTGATGGACCAACACAGTGATGTACGACTCCGTATGTCCAGTACTCACAGTATCACCACAGACCCAGATTTAACAACATCTTTTAATGGTTTGTTTATGCTTCCTCTTCACATCCACATTCTACACACTCCCATTTATCTCATTATGGCTATATCTACGTTCATAATATTGTTGCGGGCCGGGTTCGGGTGAGAAGTCGACTCGGTGAGGAAAGCTATCTCGGCTCTCACCAGACTCCCCGGAATTGTAGGCCGTCGTACACGGATAATTCCGTGATGCGGCAGGTCGCTTAACCGACTGTGGACGCCAATAACTCAACCGTGTGACCTGGGGTCCTCCCGTCTATGGGTTAATCGGGTTACCTAATTAATCACGTGGTTTAATTACCAGGGAACACGCCCTCGGTACGCCTTGTCCTAACCGGATCACTCTACCGGATCGGATCACTTTACCAGTTTGGATGCAGCCGAGTGACACTGCCAAGGACGTACTGGCTAAAAGGAACGGATCGTTGAGAATAAAGTCCCGGCTCGGCTAGGATTCGGACCATGCTGGATCAATGAAAGAAACCACAAAAACTAGCTGGGAACATTGCTAATGATGATTTATTTACAGGCAATTTACAAAAGGGGACACAGAGCAGAATTAACGCAAAAATTATAACAATAATAATGATAACAATAACGATCTTCTGCAGTCTTACTTAAGCAGACAGGCGCCAGGACACACACAGGACACATACACGCACACACACACAGACACAGAAAACCCGATGAAGAGAAAGTATTGAAACAAGAAGCGAGAGGAGTTTATACTACGATCTCGGTTCCTTTGTACTTGATTGCATGAATGCGCCACCAATACATTTCGGGGGGTGGGGGGGGAATGCTCCGTGGTGTGGTACCCGAAAGCTGGCACGTCATCGCTGGATTCAGCAGCGCATGTGGCGACCGTGGGCGCGAAGGAGGGGCTTGAGTGGAGAAGGGGCGGAGTCCAGAGTGCGTGGATGGAGTGGGAGGCGGGAACAGGTAGGCAGGTGGGGTCAACGTCGTGTGGGCAGAGACGAGGAGGTGGAGTCCAGACAGCAGGAGGTGGGTCGTGGTGATGTCGGGCAGAGAGCGAGAGAAAGAGAAGCGGAGGGACCGCTCTGATCTTTGTAGGACTCACAGCTCAGGGCGGGGGGCCACCCCGAAGCGAAGCGTCATCACCTGAATCGGGCGCTCCGATTGGCCCTGACCCCTCACGCGGCCCAATAAATTTGGTCGGAAACCGCAACACTCCGTTTCTGGAAAGGTCATCTCAGACAGCGAAAATATTTTGCTCTGACCCCATGACATGACACGAATCGCCCACACCGAACTTGGCGCATGAATCATCCGGCAAAAACCCCCGGGCCGTGCCCTGACGACCGGCCGAGGATCCCGCATGCCCACTCGGGCGTCTGACCAGCGCTGATCAATGTGCTTGCTCCACGTTCGCCAATGTGGCCCGCACTGTACAACATTCCCCTGCTCGGTCGCAGCTTCGCTGGCCATGGCGACGAGAAGACTTCACCATCCGTGGGGAATCTGCTGCTGCCCGCGAGGGCCGAAGGTACCTTGTTATGGAGAAATCCATGAAAGTTTCGCGCAGGAAGCGCGGAGATCGCCATGACCCACGTGGTCAGTGCTCCCGTTTTCCCGATTCTACTAGCGTGTGCGCGAGGCGAACACCGATATGTGTCAGATATTGAGGAAATACGATACAAAGTCGCGAATGGTGCATTCGTAACCTGCTTTGTATGATAACAAAGTCGCGAGTTGCGTACGTATCTGCCTTCAAGCACATTCCATACAGTGTGCGGGGTTCAGCCATTACGCACGTGGCCAGCGCTCACGTCCGCATGACTCTGCTCGCGTGTGCGCGGGGCGAAAGCCAATATGTATCAGATATTTGGTTGAAAAGGAACGCGCCGCTTTTACTTCACACCCTCGCATCCCACCGAACGTGGCGTAGAGTCTCCTTTATCGGCCTCCGTATGCGTTTCGTGCATCGTGGGCATCGTGCTGGCTGTGTTTCCTGTGTTGTGAAAAACACCATTCATGCAGCCTCCTAAGAGGTATTCATTCGTATGCCTTTTTAATGCAACTGGCAATCTTCCCCAGATCAGGGGAAGCTCGAGTCGATAATCCAGAACTGCCAAGGGCACTGTATGACTCGCCGCACACGTTGTGTTGAGGGCTCGCTTGGGAACGGGGGCTCTGCACTGTTAATGCTCGCGCGTCATCGTTTCCTCGCAGCGGCACCGCACGCACTGGCCTCCGAGAGGACCCATCTCACAGCGAAGGACGCATGTAGCTCAGATTTACCTCAGGAATAATCAGAAAAGAAGAGTAGGGATGAAATGAAGAAAATAAATTGATGTAAGCAAACCAAGCGATGAGATCATCACAACGCACGCCCCTGTTGTCCCGCTAGACAAAATGGAAGGACTATCGACACGTATAATAATGGAATAACTGTCTTGGGACCACTATCTGTTGGATGCATGCGGTTCCGAGAACCGCAACAATATTTTTCCCACTGTACACATCTATATATTAATACTGAAGGACCAATTTTGTGCTCCTCCTAGCGGTCGCGTCACGTTTTTCTCGGTACCGTGACCTGGACTGAAAGAAACTTCGTACCTGTAAGAGTGCATCGCAACAGTCAAACTTCAACTCTGAAGCAGAATAAACACTTTTCGTTTTACATTCGTTTACATGGCGACGTGTGACGTCACCGCTGAGAGGCGTAAGGACGTCATGGCATCATCGGTCATTCACTGACGTCATTACGTCTGTCGTTGACAGACCGCCACCGCTGAGAGGTGTAATTCCACTCCTCGAAAATAGCGTCTGCAATGTAAAACCCTCTTCTGCACATGATGACTACCTCAGAATGTGAATTTGACACAAAAAAATGTCACAAGAAACATTGTATCTTCCATCACGATATTAATACTGAAGGACCAATTTTGTGCTCCTCCTCGCGGTCGCGTCACGTTTTTCTCGGTACTGTGACCTGAGAAGTTTTGACACGGTGTTTGTAAGTCAAAGTAGACACGTGCACAAATCAGGGGACTTCTTCACAAGGAGTAGTGTACACCAAAAATGTCGTGTACAAGGACGTTTTGTAGGCCTCAAGAGGTAAGGCCATGGAGTACATCGACTGGGATCCGGCTCTTACAAGAGCCGCCACTGGTTGTCATATTGGGCTCATGGAACGGAATCCGTCTGTGACGGGGTTTCGGCTAGTCTTAAATAATAGCCTGGTATTGGCTTAGTGGTTAGGGGGGCTGGCTCGGCATCCTAGGGTCCTGTGTTTGAGCCCCATTTCCACTGAATTAACACCAGGGGGTTGACTCAGCCTGTCATCCTTCCGAAGTTGGCGAAATGAGCACCAGTGTACTTGTCCCGGTGTATGCCCCGGTTAGAATAGGTGTACCATATCCCTGTGTGTCAGGACCAGGGTTGGCGTCAGGAAGGGCATCCGTCCATAAAACATTGCCTCAAGAAGGGAAGCATGATTGCATGGAGCCTGCAAAAAAGCTAACCCCTGCTCAGCAGGGGAAAATGGCTGTTTGTTTGGTTGTTTTTTTTTGTACACATCTTAAATGCACTCATCCACTGGTAAGTATCATCCTAAATTTTAATTTTGTGCATTTCTTCCTGCAGGTTCTATTGTTTTCCGGTGGGATCGGCCAGACAGAGTTGGTCACCAAGTGTATAATAATGGAAGCACCTACTACCGTGGACCAGGTTATGGGTACAGGACATTCCTCCCTCATGTTCATCTTCACAAGCGACAATACATCAGGCGCAGAGATATTGTCCTCCTGATAAATTTTGAGGGTGAGTCAAATGTCTTGAAAGATTTTAATCACAAAACCTAATTAATGAGAACGGTGCTCGGTAAGAACGCATTGTCTCACCTTGCACGCTCATTCTGATCAATAATACCATCGTTAACGAAACATGCTGCAATTACTGCCCATGTATCCGTATCATCCATGTCACATACATCATTCTATTATGTCACATACATTGCCATTGTATGTAGCGTTATTGATTACTGATTGATTATTAGCATATTTAACAACCATTTTTATGCACATTGAGGCTAAATTGTGTCAATGAAGGTGAATGTGAAAAAAAATTACGAATTCTAATCCCAATGGTGTGTGTGTGTGTGTGTGTGTGTGTGTGTGTGTGTGTGTGTGTGTGTGTGTGTGTGTGTGTGTGTGTGTGTGTGTGTGTGTGTGTGTGTGTGTGTGTGCGCGTGTGTGTGTATGAAGTTTTGGATTGATCGATTAAGCGGTATGGAGAAGACACTTTTTTAAAACGTTTTTATTTTCATTCCAATGTGGGTGCCAGACCACGTGACCAATGACATCATAAATGTAATTCCTCACTCTCATCAGGTCTTTGATCAGATATCTGAAGTTTCAAATTTTTCAGATACTTTAGGATTTCGATTCAACCAATTAATGGCTGGAATACCACTTCACCAATGATCTCATTGTTATTACCCTATAAACCCAATGGGGAGATGATGACATGCATCAACTTTCAATTTTTTTCTTTCAGTGGTTTTGGGGAATATATCCAAGTTTTTCTTTTAATTCAATAATGGCTGCCATTCCATGTGACCTTTGATGTCAGAGTTATCAATGAAATATTCTCCATGGGAGTCTCTCTTTTGTTTAATGTTTTGCATCGATCAGACAAGCAGTTGCAGATAAAATCATTTTTAAAGCGAAAATTTATCGACGTCGACACACAAACAGACAGACAGACATATACGGGCGTTACAATCGTCTCACAAACCTTTCAGGGCGAGACTAACTGGAAAGAGCAATCAGAGATCGTAGACCCTCGACAGTACTTTTGTGGAATATTTTGCGTGGTGGTGTGTTTGTGTTTGTGTGGTGGTGTTTGTGTTTGTGTGGTGTGTAGACAATGAATTGATGATGTAAGGTTATGTTCATACAGAGGAGAAACAGACCCTTTAGGTTTTATTGTATCGACTACTGCATTACTCCCATAAAAGCACGACTAAGCTGGGTATCTTTTCTGCTGGGATTTGCTAGTTCACATTAAAAACACCTCAATGTCTTTCATGATAAATAGGTGGGTATTACGAGCATCCTGAACAAATTATAAATCCATGTTCTGACAAACACTGAGCGAGGCAAATGCAAAGTATCCAGTGTGAAGAGAGACAGACAGAGATGGAGAGAGACAGACAGAGACAGACAGACAGAGATGGAGAGAGACAGACAGAGAGAGTGGAGGTGGAAAGGTTGGGGAAGAGATATGGAGATTGAGACAGAAAGATGTGAAGAATTTGTTAAGCTTTTTGAGTGCCTGAAATTTATTCTTTTTGTAGACTGAGTCAAGGCTCATGGAAGAGCAAATACACGATAGGGATCAGGACTTAACAGGAGAAGAGGAACAGGAGAGAGGGTGGGGGCACCAACAGCTTCATTGAAGGACAAGACAGCGGTAGACTTGGACAATTAATGGGTGTGTGGATAAATGGGGCACAGGAAAGGATGTGGGGGTGGACAAGATAGATACAAAGGACACTCTCAAGAGTGGAAACTGGGCTGGGGTTCACGAAGATAGAAAATATCAAGGTTTTGGATTGGGGATGAACTGAGATTGTGGTAAACAGCTGTCTTGATGACCAAGAGGGGAGGATGAGATTGAAGAGAATGTGGAAGTTGGTTTCACAGGCAGGAAAAAAACGACAACAAAGAGTGAGCAGTGATCTTGGATTTAGATAGTTTCACCATCAGGGGTTGATGCTGGATTGTGCACGCCTTACAAAACCTGGGGAGGGGCGACAAAGCCTGTAAAGAGCAGAGACTCTGCTTTTGCACGGGAGATTACAATAATCTTGAAGGCCTTGGTTTCCATGGCATTAATCTGCGAAAGATGTGAGGCAGGGGAGCCGGGCCCAGGGGGGAGAACAGTCCTCCATCAAGCTGTGGATGAAGGCTTTGTAGTTGGACAGGAGTTCAGGTGTGACAAGAAAGGACTTTGCATGATGGAGGATGCCCAGTTGCTGACTGGCTTTGCAGGCCAACTTTAAAATGTGGTTTCCCCAAGAGAGATAGTGGCTGGAAGTGAGACCCAGGACTTTGCATGACTGGACATCCTCAAGAGTATTGTTAAGAAAGTGGACAGTGGGGTTTGCCAAATGGTCTTTTCGGAGAGAGAAAGAGTGAGATTGTAAGATTTGTCAGGATTGAAAGACACATTCCAAGTTTTTGACCAGTTTGTGATGTTTTTTCAAGGTCTGAAGAGAGGGAAGAGGCTGTGGCCTGCCTGTTTGAAGGATGAGGGATGTCCACGACACAGGGTGGAATTATCAGCAAATAGATAAAGAGGATTTTCCAGAGTCAAGAGAGATTATTGATGAAGATTAGTAACAGGACTGGGGCCTACAACACTGCCTTCGAGCACTCCAGCTTTGAGAGACAGAGGGGAAGAAAGGATGCGGTTGGGAGCCACACATTGGCTACGAGACAAGAGGAAGTCAGGGAGCCATGTGTGGAGTTGGCCTTGGACATCAGAGGCAGAGAGTTTGGAGAGCAAGTTGGGATAACAGGCTTTATCGGAAGCACGAGATATGTCAAGAGAGATAGCCCTGATTTCATGTCTGACCTCCAACGATTGTTGGCTGAGTCGAAGCAGCATGTGCAAGGCAGAGTGACCTGGTCTGAATCCAAATTGGTGATCTGATATGAGGTAGTTGGAGAAAAGGAAGGATTTCATATCACCTCACCACACCAGTTCTCTGGCAATTGAGCTATCGCAGCAACACTCAGTGAATGCTCAATTCTCCCACATATTGCCACTCTCCTCCCACCACTGTTGCGGGACACATCCATGCCCTCTCCATATATATATATATATATATATATATATATATATATATATATATATATATATATATATATATATTTGTACTCATGAAATCTTTTTTTTTTTGCCAAATATAGATATTTCGATTTTGGAAATTATCAGAAATTGGTATTTTTGGACTATTACCTCATTCTTACAGTGGCCTACAAAAGTATTCAGCCCCTCCAAAGTTTTCACAATTTGATGCCACCTGAGTTTATTTCATGATGACATCAAATCAAACTTAATATAGAGAGACTTCACAAACTAGTCCAAAGTGATATACTGTAATGCTAAAAAAAAAATGCAGATAAAATGTGAATATGTTAGATTAACAGAGAAAATCAGGTGATTCTCAGTTATATAAGTATTCAACCCCTTTAATTAACACCAAATCACTTCAGAAGCAAATTATTTGTTTGAAAGGTTGCAAAATAAGTGTAAAAGGTTTCACCTGTATGTAATCAGTGTTTTAACTTAATTAAGCTCCCACACTTATCCAAGAAGTTTTTAAGATGTGACTCACTTGGTCAACCAACAAGGAAAACATTAAGACAAAGGATCTTTCCAAGAAGCCAGACATAAAGTGGTGGAGAAGCACCATTCAGGAGAGGGTTTCAAGAAGATTTCAAAGTCATTCATTATCCCTTTTAGTGTGGTGAAATCCATCATTAAGAAGTGGAAGATGTATCCAGACCACACAGCCTACACGCACATGAGGTTGCCCATCCAAACGCAGCAGCCAAGCAAGCAGGAAACTGGATCGTGATATCACTGTAAATCCAACAATGACTTTGAAAGATCTGCAAGGCTCTATCCCCGAGATGGGGGTCAGTGTTCATCAATCAACAATATCCCATTCCCCTCACAAAGCTGGCCTCTGGACAGGTGGGAAGAAAACCCATTACTGAAAAGATCCATTTAATATCTCCCAGGGAGCTTGCAAAAAGCATCTTCATGATACTGCAGGCACATGGAGAAAAGTTTTGTGTTCAGACAGAGACAGAAATTGAACTTTATGGTCTAAATTTAAAGCGTTTCGTCTGGAGCAAGCCAAACACTGCACATCACCCAGTCAACACCATCCCTACTGTGAAGTATGGTGGTGTCAACATCATGTTATGCGGATGCTTTTAATCAGCAGGGACTGGCAAGCTTGTCAGGATAGAAGGAACAATGGACAGTGCAAAGTGCAGCAGAATCCTTAATGAAAACCTGCTTCAGTCAGCCATGAATCTGAAACTGAGAAGGAGATTCACATTTCAGTAGGACAATGATCCCAAGCACAAAGATGGACACACTTTCTTTCACTTGACTTTTTTTAAAACTTTCATAATACTGAGCACCCAGGTACATTACACTCTGGCTCTTTGGTGGGAAGAATTATTCCAGAGTTATTTAATCGCAAAATAAGCTCAACAGTGAGTTTATTCACTTGACAAAAGAAGATAATAAAAGTTCTTGAGTGGCCCAGTTAAAGTCCTGATTTGAACTCAATTGCACATTTATGGCGAGACTTGAAGATTGCAGTCCATCGACAATCCCCATCAAACTTGGCAGAATTGGAGCAAGTTTCACGTGAAGAATGGGCAAAGATTTCACCATCTCACTGTGTAAAGCTGGTGGAGACCTACCCAACAAGACTCATAGCAGTCATTGCTTAAAACGGTGTTTCCACCAAGTACTGACCTAAAGGGCGGAATACTTTTACAACCAGTTAAATTTGATTGATGCATGTTTTTTATAGGTATTCCATTAGGTATATAGGTATTCCATATAGGTATATATACATGTAACCTCCTTAATTGAGAACAGTGTTTCGTTTGATCTCTTCAGTTATTCATAAAAAAATTCATTTGTTTCTTTGTATGTTTCTTTGTATGTTTCTTTGTAATTCATCTGAATGTGGAATTATTGGTTGGGGGTGTATACTTTTGCAAGCCACTGTACAATCATTCTGAACACCCGTATCTCAGATTAGTAAACTTGTGTGCTGTACTTTCTCCCAAAAGACGACAAATTTTGTCCATCTTTTGTCCGTTTCTATTGTTGTGTCAGGTAATTGCACTATGCACACCTGCTTCCTCTCTAATCCTGTGTCAGTATTGGTGTGTCTTCTTGCCCCAAAAATACCATTTATTTGTGTTAACACAGATTACTTCATCAGTTTATATTTAAACAGTGTTCATCAACTCGCGCAGCATTCCTTGAAGATACTTTTCTCCATCAAATGAGGTAAAAAATAATGGTCAGATATAGATCTTTTAAATAATTGACATGAAATCCTTTGATACAAAACTATTATTAAAGGATATCACATTAGAATAGCTTTGCTTGGAAAAGGTGTAAATTTATGAACAAAATTATTATGTTTTAACAATGAATGAACAATGAGGTAGAGTCTGTGATTGTTGTGAGAGGGAGAGTAAAAACTGTTGATTTTAATAATTTTGGTTAATAATTTCTGCTTATTTGGAATGAAAATGTAATAATTTGACCACGTGATAAACCAGTAAAATCTTAATATCAGAAAAATGTGTGGATATGGCGTGATACCAATTCCTTTGTGAATTCTTCCTTTACAGCAACTGCACGTCTTCGTCCACTGTAGCAAATGTGGGCATTCGCCATCAGGACACCATCTTGTATGCATGGATAACCATCTGGTCCATTGCGCTCATCTCTGGTTGGATTTAACCATCCAGGCACTTCCAGTTACATCATCACTTGTCTCGATTCACTTGATGAAGAAAAACTAAAACACTCTATTCCCCACATTTTGCTATAATTATGCAGTTGTTTATTTTACTTTAAGTTCTCCCCACCTCATTGTTATTTATGGATTGTATTGGGAGTGGTGGAGGGTGGTTGTGAAAGAAAGAGGAGATTCAATTATTAAATTTAATATTGTTGCTCTCTTTCAGAATACAGAGGTCACATACTCACCTTTGAAATAGTGTTGCGAATCTGGAAGCCATGAGCACACAACAGCCAGAGTCCTTATAGATCAGTTATATCGTAAGTACGTGTTTCTTGTTAGGGTCCCGTCCCTAGTCTAATGGGAATTAAATGTTCGTGCACTGCGGAGTTATTTTGATAGTCAGGGTTTTCTTTTACATTTTTACATCACTTGCAATTACAACAACGCCTTCGCTCCATCCTGACACCATAACGCTTCGCGGTGGGCTGAGTTCAAGACGGACTTGGCGTCTCTCTGGACCAATCAGAGAGATGCAAGCGAGTTTACCGTCTCTTGGCCAATGAGAGCCCACGCAGGACAATGTTACTCCTCTTCCTGTTTGAGTGGCGGTCCGCCGTGAGGCCCGCCACGCCCCCGGTCCAATCAGCGGACTTGGCGCCCCTTTTGGCCAATCACAGGGGCGACAGCGCATTTGCGCGCCAAAACCGTCCAGTGAGGGAGAGCGGGTCGGAGGAGGCGGCTCCTCCCCTCTGGAGAAGAAGCTAACAATTGTTTGGCGCTATCCGACTGTTAGTAGTTGGTGTTGGTCTGCGGATCGCCAGGCCTTGCCTGCTGGCGCTCGCTGCCTCGTCCGCGCTCGCGCTGGTTGAGTGTCTGCCCTTCATCCTCCATCCCGGGTACTTGCAGGTGGCATCGTGGTTGCGGGTTCGAGTCCCGCCAGTCCAGGACGTCGAAGACCACACGAAGTGGACAGGTCCAAGATAGCTCTGGTTTCCAGCTCATCTTCACTAGAGCTGGGAACCTTCAATAAAGACCCTACGGGGTCCATTTCTTTGGGTGTGTGTCTGTGTGCAGGCCTGTCTTGTCAAGTAGAATTGTTAAGTGCTTTCGCTTGTACATTGACTGCATTTCTTAGAGTCGGATAACTCTGCTCTTCTATGTTCCCCTCCTGCCTATTGTAAATAAATATCCATTTTTGTTGAATGTATCAGCTCATTTCTGTGTTTCTTTCATTGGCTTAGCATGGTGCGTGTTGGAAAATAGCGAAGCGGAAAATTGTGCATTTGGGCTGGCGGCCCTGGTAACTCCGCTCGGTTACGCCGGATCCGAGCCGTTACTGCGACTCGGATCGGACAGAGTCGGCCGAGGGTGTGGATTCCCCGGTAGTTGGACGGGGTGAGTACTTAAGTAAATTGGAGTTAGACAAGTGGACCCTACCTCCAGATTAGATTACCTCATTGCGACCACGGTCCTGAAAGGGACCCGTGCCTCTCGGAGTTCTCCGAGAAGCACGATCTAGATTCCGGGTGTTCGGTGGAGCCGAACTGTACTGCTCCACCTCGCGGTCGTGCTACGCCACCGACACCCGGCTCCACAACAATATTTTGTCTGGGTTTGATTCTTTTACCCAACTCTAAGTTCTTGGATTGGTGGGTGGCCGACAGGCTGTTGATTCACAAAGTGTCACCCTTGTTGATTGTAGTCAGTGATATAATATTTCTATTTCAATCTATTTACATTCTTACTTTTGTTCACATAATTGTAATAAAGGTCTATGAAACATATTTATTTCTTTGTTTAGTCATTACAAGATGGATTGTTTTGTGGTCTCATCTTGGGTGTTGTCGATAAAATGATCTGCCTTTCTGACAGTACAGAGGAAGTTGAGGAAGGAGTTCAGTTCCCATGACCCGGAAAATGTAAATCCATTCAATAGTCTGTTGTACTTGGACGAAGGTAACATTGTTACCAGCCAAGTGTGTGCACTTAATGTGACAGTGTAGGATATTCTCCCTTGGGTGATTGGCATTCCCCAATATAAATCATTGCGTTTCCCGTCAATGCAGGCAGGAATGTCAAAAACAAACACTTGGGAGAATTCTTGGGAAGAACTTAAACTTCTTTCCACACAATATTAATGTGAAGCAGAGATTGATAGCTGTTCATTAAAAAAATGCATCAAACCTGTGATAAAGAAGGCGAATTATTCCGGTCCTCACGTGTAATTGTGCTGTGGTGAGGTGACTTCCCTTTGACTGGAGATATCAGCAGAAAATAAGATTTTTTGCACTTGAAAGCGCACATGAAATCTGCGAAACTGCCCTCCATCTTCCGAAGGTGATCGTCTAGTGTACTATCTCTAAAGAGAGAGTGATGGTAACCTTCTTTTTTGATGGTTACCTTAAGGGGAATGACTACTTGCAAATGCGGCAGACATTGTTCTCTATGGAATTGTGATGTCATAATTTACCGTGGAGACAATAATGGTTTCAACAGAAAGGAGCATACCTGGCAACACGGATAATGTCTTGAATTACCTCCATTCCCGAATACTCAGTGGCAGGGTCACCTCTCAAACTGGTTCTCTGCACACTTTGATGAAGGTCGTTCTTGCCCATTGACATGGGGTTCATTTCATAGCAAGTCCAGAGATGCTCTCTGTCATGCACAGATTTATCCCATCTTGTCTTCAGTTGTCATACCCTTCCTCCTTCCCATGATACACTGAAGCTTGTGGTGAGGCAGTTCACCTGAAACAACTTGACTTTGCCTCATGGAAGGCAAATCCTACTGAAAGGCAATCTCAGTTCCTCCCACAAAGCTTGGAACAAGTGTGTGTCTACCCTCAGGAAAGCCAGGGAACGACATGTTTCTCATGTTAAGTCTGAACTCTCAAACCTGTTTCCCTCCTCCACATCCTGGTGGCATCGAGTTTAGTCTGTTTCTGGTGTATGTTTCCCCTCCATCCCCTCACTTACCTCAAAATGCTACATCGCTGACACTGCATGTGAAAAGGCTGAATGCCTAAACTCTGTGTTTGCATCTAAATCTTGCATTTCAAACCCATTGCTCTGTGTACCCAACTTACCCAGTCACACCCAACTGTCCCTGGACTCTGTGTTCTTTTCTTCTGAGAAGGTGAAGAGCTTGCTGTCAAACCTATACTCAGATTCAGCACCGGTCCAGGTGGCATCAGCCCACGTGTTCAAAAAACGTCCTCCACTGCTCTTGCTCAAAAATCTTCTCTCTGTTCTCTTCACCCTCTCATTTGCTCAAGGTCATCTGCCATCTGCTTCGAAATCAGCAAACATTACCACTCAACATAAGAAATGTGCAAAAACCAATCGCTGCAACACCAGACCAATCAGCCTGCTCCCAATCATCGGCAAGTTCATGGAATCTATCAGCACTTCCGACATCAAATCTTTCCTCTTCTCCAATGGCTTGATTTCCGACGATCAATTTGGATTTAGACTGGGTCAAACAACCCTGGACATGCTACTTCTGCTTTTCCAACAATGGATGGAGGTCCTCAGTGCCAAACATGAGATCAGGGCTATCTCTCCAAACATATCATGAGCTTTCGATATGGTCTGGCATCCCGCACTGCTTACCAAACTTTCTTCTTATGGAATCCAAGGCAATCTCCACTCATGGCTCATGGACTTACTCTCCTGTCACTGTCAATGTGTAGCTCTTAATGGAATCCTCTCATCTCTTCTTCCCATCCAGGCTGGAGCTCCTCAAGGCAGTGTTCTGGGACCTGTGCTTTTTCTTTTCAGCAATGATCTCTCAGACTTTCTGGAAAATCCTCTTTATCGCTTTGCTGATGACTCCACCCTCTGCCATACCATATCTCATCCATCTGGTTGGCAGGCAGCAGCCTCTTCACTTTTTGTAGACCTGGATAAAATCACAAGCTGGTCAAACACTTGGAATATGTCTTTCAATCCTGACAAATCCCACACCCTCACCATGTCTCTCTGAAAGGACCGTCTGGAAACCCCCTAGCCCCATCTACTTTCTCAACAATCCCCTTGATGAAGTCCTTTCATTCACGCTTTTGGGTCTCACTATCTGCCACGATCTTTCCTGGGAAAGCCACACCTTCAAGCTTGCCTCCAAAGCCAGTCGCCGACTGGGCATCCAACGTCGTGCAAAGTCCTTCCTTGGCATACTTGAGCTTTTTATCATTTTCAAAGCTTTCATCTGCAGTCTGATGGAGTACTACTCTCCCCTCTGGGCTGGTGCTCCCACCTCTCACCTTTCTCAGCTTCACGCTGTGGAAACCAAGGCATTAAGATTATTGGTATCTCCCACGATGAAGCTGAGGCTGTGGGTCTTTACTTTCTCACAGAGGCAGGTTGGTGGTCTTTCTGTCTTCTACCATATCCTCTCTGGCTTTGCTCCCCCCCCGATTGCTCTGTCTATGCTCTCTCCCCCTATATTTTTCAGGGCACTGAAGGTCAGGAAAAAACCCCTGGTGAAACTGTGAAAATCCAAGAATCACTGCTCACCTTCACTCTTTCATTCCTCTTTTTTCCCACCTCTGGAACAAACTCCCACACTCTCTTCATTCCCGCTGCTCCATACAGATCTTCAAAACAGTTCTTCACCCTCAACTCAAATCTTCCCCCATCCAAAACCCTGCTCTTTTCTACCCCCTTTAAACGACTCCAAACCCCCCTCCTTCATATTCCCTCTTTTCCTTCCTGAAAGTACCTGAAGTGCCATCTTGTTTACCCCATGTGCTCTGTATACCCCACCCAATCCTCACTCCTCAGATCTCCTAATATCTCTGTTCTCCACTGGTTTGTACTTCCCTCTCCTGTCCCTCTTGTCTTCTGCCTTGTTGTATGTTTCTTGTGTTAGCCCTTACATGAGCCACGACTTGGTAACATGCAAAAAAATAACAAATGCCATCCCAGTGTGTCACACAGGCAGGGTGATTCATGAATGTGCGTGCCGTCCCTCAGATAGACATTAAACTGGAGTCCTGTCTGCTGGAATTAGTTCTTTGAGTTATCCTTCACATTAGGTTGGTATCTTTCTTGGAGTTGATGAAATAAGTTTAATCTTTGGGGGCCAGATAAACATCCATGAGTAATGAAGGAGATGGCAAGAGCAGGTAACCATGATGATGTTGTATGTAATCAAACAGAAAACTAAAATACAGTACAGTACTGCATTGGCGTCCATTAGAGAGGAACCTGAAGAAGTAAAGGTCAAAGATGGAGTCATGAGGAAGAACCTGAAAGTAGTAAAGATCCAAAGAATCAAGTCATCAGGAGGAACCTGAAGAAGTAAAGGTCAAAGATCGGAGGTCATCAGGAGGAACTTGGAGAGGATTCGGGTTTCAGCCGCGACTTGTCCACCACTCAAACCCTGTCCAGGCACAGTACCAAATAGGCCTTACACAAAACTTTCTGCAATAATAATTCACTTCTCCGGGAGACAGACAAAAGAAAACAAAAATAAAGAGCTAAAGGTTTCTCTGATGCCTCCATCATTACTCCTTAAGAAGAACCCAGATAGATAGATTGTATGCTTATCTTGCTCTGTCAACATGAGTCTGTCATTGTGATGCGTGTGTGTTATCGGCCTACATTTGCTCAACTTCAACATGAGTTCCTGATCCCCGCACCCAGACTTCCACGACTTGTCATGGCATCCAAAGTTCCCCATGCCTTCACATCTTCCAGAGTGTAAATACTTTTTCTAAACATTGACATAATTTGGATTCAATCATGAAAGATATAAAATGGTTGGAAAGTTTGTCTTAGCTTCTGGACCATACTGAGTTTTCTTGGCAATTCGTACGGTTCGGTGTTCCCGAGCACCTACATTGTTATGATATCGTTCCATGGAGACAAAGTGTCTGACAAAATCGACAGAGCCAAAGCTTTTGGGACAAGTTTTGATCCAGAATTGATGCATGTAGTATAACTAGAAACTACACAAAGCACAATAACTACAACCAATCTGAACAAATTGGGTGCTTTTGTTTGTTTTAAAACTGTTGTGGAGGGAAGATCTACCTCGCATGGATTGAGGTGCCAGAGCAGTACACTCCGACACCACCACATCCCTGCTTTGCCCATGTCTCTTAATTATGTTGTGTTTGAAGCACCATCAGTTGTTCCGTGACTGCATCTATTCATGACGTACTATCGTGACTGCATCCTATTCATGACATGCCACCAGAACGGACCTTTGTGCACTGCTCAGAGACTGCTTTGGACCTTCAGGCGCCTTGAGACCCTTTCGAACCTTCAGAGACCTTTAGACAGTTTGAAGTCCCATGAGGAAGCCATTTCTTCTTTGGCCAATGTGGTCTCTGAAACGTTTGAGACCCCTTACGTCCATGAGATCCCGAAGACCCTTTGAACCCTATCCCCTGTTGGAACATATCCATATCCCCTTTATGCTTTAGATATTATGAACCCTTAAGCCCACCTCGTGGATCATTTTACACCTTTACACCCTTTAGATTTGTCGACATTTCAGAACCCTTCAAAGGCATCCATTCCAAAACATCAAAGGAGGAGTCTGATAAAACACTGGCCCGACACTTTTTTCAGCGGAAGTAATGCAAGCAAACCCGACCCGCCCAGCTGAAGTTCCACGACTTTGTTTTACATGGAGACCGCCATGTTGTTAAGCGGTGGTGAGCACTCCGTTCCGTTCAAGAGTGCTTGCTTAAGCACTTTCAAATCCTGGTTTCTTATCAGTCGCGAGAGATGACCCCCAAGTTCCTGATGTTCTAAGAACAGGGGATTATCTCCAATGGTAGATCGCTCGCTTTGCATCTGAGAGGGAGCGCGATCGATGCCCGCATCCTCCAACCGTTTTGTCCCTCATTAAAATTATAAAATCCACTTAATCGGGAAGCAGAGGACAAGCTGTGCTTCATGGTCCTGAAGCGATCATCCGTATCCAGTCACGTCATTTTTATGACAGGTGTTTGTTCCCTCGTTTTTGACGATTTGGTGAAACAACGTTCCTCTTCTTCTTACGTCCTCACGAACAGGCTTTTACCTCTCCCAACAGTCCCCGACTCCGTCACGTTCATTCATGTCAGCGATTTACTTCATGTTGTAGATTTAAATTTTCAAACTACTCCAGATGCGCCTCACGGTGTGATTCCTCATGTTTGGAATAATTGGATAACACCGAAAATTGTATTAATTTTCAAAATACTTTCTTCTTCTTCTTTTAGTTGTCGTTGTTGATGATGATAATGAAGGTTTTTTTCAGATTTTGCCTCCAGAAATAAAAAACGTTATACCGAAAATAAACTGCGATTGGTAGTTAAACCAGTTAAAATTATAAACAATCTACTAATCACATAATATATTTACCTTTCTCACAATCACATTTAAAATAAAAACTACATTTTGCATTTTCTTGTTTTTCCATCTCGTGTTGATAAAATTGACGCGCTGTTCATGGGGCCGGAGGGCCCGATGGCCTCAATGGCTTCACCTGTGTCCATAATTTCCTTGTGATCCTGATAAATCCACGGCAAAATAAAAAGTAAACAAAGTAACAATCATATAGACTCCTTCGTGGATAAAATAAAACAACAGATAAAGAAAAAAAATACTTTAAAAAATCCCTGTCAGATAACCAGATTCGAACAACTCGTCACCATCACAGATTTTAGACAACGATGTCCAGACTCTTTGGATCCGTGGATCTCAATTTGTCTCTCGGGCGGACACAACTTAGGGTGGCTTGGGCTTTGTGACAGCGCCGCCGTTTTCTCATGGAGGAAATCCACAACCGAGCAACAGGTTGAACGCCATTTCTGGCTGTGGTACTGCTCATGATTTGCCTTCCACATCAGGGAACTTCCGGCGACCCAAGGTCAGGGCGACGTGAAAGTAGAAGCTTCGGTCACGTTTCGTTTCGTCTGGAACTTACTGATAGCGGTGTCACGTTCTGTGAAAACTCCACTTCACGCGCATGCACGCACTGTGCACCTCCCGGGGGAATGAACATTAGACTTCGACAAGATGGCGGCGGCAGAAGATGCTACAGTCGTCGCTCGGGCCGTTCTGCTCACAGTGTGTGGAAAAACAACACCTTCCCTGATGAAGGATCTGGTTACTTCCCGATAAACCGAAGGATAAAACCTTTCGATGAACTGATCGACATTGTGGCCAGACACGATGCCCCGAAACCCGTGGAAACTCGGTGTCCCGGTACAAGTTCTCCGCACTCGTGGGAGAAGGGAAAGGTCAGTCGATTAATCAGGGTTTGTTTCTGACCTTAGCAGATTGGCTGAGAACATTGTGGTCGGTGCCGTGTTGGATGAGATCGTGAGTTGTTGTTTGCTGATTGTCGGCATCAATAACTCAAGCGATCCTCCGGAAATTGTTGGTTGTTCCTGATCTCGATCTTGACTGAAGCTGTGCTCATCCGCAGCTGCCTGTATTACTACAGATGAGGGGCTGCGTGTTATACGGCGGCAGAGATCGAGACTCCCAACCGAGGATTCATGCAATAATGTGGACAAACTGAGATCAATATCAGCTGTGAAACCCACCTCTCCTCCAATTTCTGAGAACATGATAGTGTCACATCCCCAATAAATGTAAATATTTTTGTCTATTATATATTTCTGTCCCCCTCCACGGCTGACAGGCAAGGACGGAGGCGGGGGACATTAAAAATAAACTCATTTTAGCAGGCCGAATCATCATTGCACGCATTACTTGTGTACACGACATGAAAAAAAAAACCGTTGAACATTTGCGCTTTCATATTCCACATATCTATTATCGCGCATGACGTCTCAACCTGATTAGATCATGGCGCCATTGGATTGGCTGCAGATGTATTTATACCATGGCAATCATCTTGGTCACTTGGTTTGTGTGTGCTGTATTTCAAAAAACGTTAAAGATTTAGCTTTCATATCACATTATCATGCCTTTCTACCTGGTGTTATAGCCTGGTGTTTGGCGCAGTGGTTAGGGGCAGCGAAGCCTGGGATCCAAGAATTCACTGAGTTCAAGCCCCGTTGGGCCACTGAATTAATACACCAGGGGGTTGACTAAACCTGTCCTCATCCTTCAAAATTCGGCGAAGTGAGTACAGGTGTATACCCCGGTTAAAATAGGTGTACCATATCCCTGTGTCGTAAGAGAAGAGCCAGGGTTTAGATCAGGAAGGGCATCCGGCGTAAAACATGTGCCAAATCACTATGCCACGGATCCTGCGCATGATCCGCTGTGTGAGCCCCAACAGGAGCAGCCGAAGAAGAAGAAGAAGAAGAAGAAGAAGAAGAAGGTCTGTTATGATGTTACACTTTTCATCTATTCCTGTTACCATCCAAAAGGCAGGGGACCCAGAGTTACCGCTCCTTGCTTAGTACATGAACAAATATCACCGAGCAGCTGGGAATGCCAAGGGGAGGGAGAGGGATAGAGGAAGAGAGGGAGAGAGAAAAAGGGTGAAGTAGGAGAGGGGATGGGGTGGGGGAGAAAGATGAAGGGGGATTGAAGAGGGAGTGCCAGAGTGGGGGAGCAAGGGGGAGAGAGAGAAAAGAAGATAAGAGAGAAATGAAAGAGAGGGGAGAGGTAGGGATGGTAGAGAGTGAAGAGCGGTGGAGGATGGAGGGAGGGGCTTGAGGAGGGGTGAAGAAAGGGAAGGCAGTATGAGGGGAAGGGAAGGGCAGCGTGATGGGAGGGGAAGAGCAAGGCGGTGTGAGGGGAGGGGAGGGGAAGGAAGGTGGCGTGAGGGGAATGGAAGGCAGCATGAGGGGAAGGGAAGGCAGCGTGAGGGAGGGGAAGGGAGGAGCAACGTGAGGGGAGGAGAAGGAGATGGCAGCCATGAGGGGGAGGGCAAAGTTAAGGCAGGATGAGGGGAATGGAAGAGAGTAGCATGAGGGTCCGGGAAGGGAAGGCAGCATGAGGGCCGGAAGGGAAAGCAACACGCGAAGGGACCGGAAGGGAAAGCAACACTAAGGAGCGGAAGGGAAGGCAACACTAAGAGAGCGGAGAGGAAACGCAACACTAAGGAGGCGGAAGGGAAAGCAACACTAGGGGCGCGGAAGGGAAAGCAAACACCTAAGGGAGCTGAAGGGAAAGCAAACACTCATGAGGAAGGAAAGCACTAAGGGAGCGGAAGGGAAAGCAACACTAAGGGAGCGGAAGGGAAAGCAACACTAAGGGAGCGTGAAGGGAAAGCAACACTAAGGGAGCGGAAGGGAAAGCAACACTAAGGGAGCGGAAGGGAAAGCAACACTAAGGGAGCGGAAGGGAAAGCAACACCAAGGGAGCGGAAGGGAAAGCAAACACGAAGGGAGCGGGAAGGGAAAGCAACACTAAGGGGAGCGGAAGGGAAAGCAAACATGAAGGGAGGGGAAGGAAATGCAACACGGGAGGGGTAGGAAATTGCGGTGTGAGGGGAATGGAAGACAGCGCACCGGGGTGAAAGTGCTTAAATCGACGATCGCGAAAGGTCACGTGGTGTGGCAGCTAAGTTTGAAAAAAGGAAAAACGTTGGATCTGTATCTCCTCCTCTGAAACCGCTCTCATGGAAAAAAATCGGCACTTTGCACAAAAATCTTGAAGTGCTCCTTGTGGGAAGCAAGTGTGTTTTTTTTTGAAGATGTCAAAGATGGCTTCATTATGGCATCATAATTGCATATGTTGAATGCTTTATCCGATCAGTATAAAAATTTTGAGGGTCATCTGGAGCTAAATTATGCAGGGGTGGGGGGGGGGAATTGGATGATATTCATTGGTTGCGTGGTTCTGCAGCTTTATTGTTTTTCACATAAAAACCTTCAAAAAAAATCTTCTCCAAATAAATTAAAAATCCTTCAAAATTCAAAATGGAAAATACAAAAAGAAAAGCTGCACAGATCGAGGTCAAACATTACAGGTATGATTGCCTATCCATGAGGAAGAAAAAGTTCTTCACCTATGATATCGAAGGTCACATGGCTTTACAGCTATACAGTGGGGAGAACAAGTATTTGATATACTGCCGTCATTTTGCACGTTTTTCCCACTTACAAAGCATGTAGAGGTCTGTAATTTTTATCATAGGTACACTTCAACTGTGAAAGACGGAATCTAAAACAAAAATCCTGAAACTCACATTGTATGATTTTAAAATAATTAATTTGCATTTTATTGCATGAAATAAGTATTCTCACCTACCAACCAGTAAGAATTC
>NW_028222793.1:15000-25522 GCF_056783735.1 Eptatretus burgeri | reverse complement strand
AGTATACCTGGTAGAACATCAATTAAAGTATCTCTAACAAAAGTTTCTCCTCTCCTTCTAGTAATATATTCAAAACTAGAAAAAGCAATGAAACAAGAAAAAGTATCAAAGAACAAAAACCTTATGGATGAAGCTTTAGAAAGAAAAGATAAGACCATCTGTAATCTGCAAGGAGAAATTTGTATTTTTTTCAACAACCCTAAAGATGTAAATCTTGATGAAATAAAGGATGTTAATATATCAGGTGAAATGACATTTCGTTCAATAGTAGTTAACGATAATTTTAAAATTACCTTTAATATAAAAAATGTTGTCGTTGAATCTGATAATGAAAAAAGTATATCGATATCGATGGTAATATACAACTGAAAGTATAGATGAATTTCAGTTTAAGTAAAGTTTTACTTTATAAATATGCTAGACTTTCCTGATTCTCCATATGACAAATTTGAGAATTGTCCTGCGTGTGAAAGACGGGGATTAAACACAGAGTCAAAAGCTTATAAACAATGTATATTCTGTGATTATCTTCTAATTAATGATAATAAAAAATATAAAAAGGAAAATAATTCTTTTAGATTTACACCAAAAATGAATTACTTTACAAGATTGATTAGAGAAATGAATGTAAAGTATGAGGATGATAACACACCTTTCCTTACAAGGGAAGAAACTGAACGTATAAGAGAAATGTTCAAAGGATTGTTGTTGTATATTATTCATGGATGTAATTTTCAGGGAAATATCAACACAAGATATTGTATAAATAAAATAATGGATTATCTTGAAATTAAACCTGAACTTAGGATAAAATATAGAGTTTCTAAAAAAGCCAATAATAAATTAAATAACCTGTTTTTCAAATATATAAATGAATGATTTTTTACCTATTTGGGAAAATAAGATAAAAATTTAACAACCATAAAAATCTCCCAAATTCATTAAGATGTCTCATAGTTGGTTCAAGTGGATGTGGAAAAACCTGCTTACTTTTAAAAATGCTCCTCACTCCCAACTTTTTAGATTATGATAATTTAATAATTTTCACAAAGTCGAGTTTTCAACCAGAGTATCAACTACTCTCACAAGGTTTTAATGCTGGTCTTCAAAAAGAAGATATAATAGGTTTATTTAAACGTCAAAAAAACCTAAATGATTATAACATTGAAGATATAATTCAACTATTTTGTGATACACAGAGATGTAAAAAGAAATCAAATCTTATAACTTGTATTCTTAGTGATAATACGGATGATATACCGTCTCCCCAAGATTTGGATAAATCAAAAAGAACCTCGTTATCTTTGATGATTGTGTTAATGAGAGAAACCAAACGGTAATGGACAGCTACTACACAAGAGGGAGACATTCTTCTTGTAATTGTATTTATCTTAGTCAATCGTACTTTCAACTTCCTCGTCGTTCCATCAGAAACAATGCTAATACTTTTATTTTATTCAAGTTAAATTCAATAGATATTAATAATTTTTGGAGAGATAATTGTTCTACATTATATAGTAAAAAAAGAAATTTGAGGATTATATGAAGCACACGACTGAAAAATATAAATATATTGTTGTGAAACAAGATGAGATATTAAGGGATATATTTTTTGTTTTATAAACAATTACATATATAAATGACAACTATTATTATAAATCTTGTGGGTAAATCTGCTTCTGGAAAAAACTTTCATAAATCAAGGTTCTTGTGTAGTACAAATGAGAATATTGTAAATTTACTTAAAAAACACCCCGTGATACGCATTGTATCAACAACAACTAGAGCAATAAGACCTGGAGAAGTAAAAGGTGAAGATTATCACTATATTTCAGTGGAGGAACATATGCGATTGAGGAATGAAGGACAAATATTTGAGGAGGTTTCTCTTGGTACAACAAAATATTCACATTGTAAGAGTGAGTTAAAGAAACTAAAATCTGGTGGTGTTGGGATATTAGAAACTAATCCAGAAGGAACGAGACAAATTATTAAATATCTGAGCGGAGTGAAGATTTTATCATTCGGTTTTGATGTTGATGAAGAAACTCAACACAAACGTATGAAAAGCAGAGATGCAAGGATTAGTGAAGAAGAAATTACAACTCGCATTAATGTTAATAAAGAATTTGATGAAATATTTAAAGAAAAGGATTTATTTGAACACATCTACTTGAATGATGAAGAAAAGGAAAATTTCCCTGTTGATCTTTACAATTCATTAAATGATATTTTACAATAAATAAATGGATAAAAAAGAAAGAGCAAGAAGATTTAAGGAACATCAAGAGTTGGTTTCAAAAGTTGTAAAACAACAGGAAGACATAAAGAAGAAACGCAGACAGAAACTAACGGGCGAAGAAGCATTTGAAAAAAAACAAGAGAAATTTTTTAAACCACTTTTAAAAACTTCCCAAGAAAAAAATGAAAGATGTTTCCACAGTTCCCACAGTAGAATATACTCCAAGAAAGCTTCAAATGTTAAAAGATTTCAGTCAAATGACGGAGGAAGAATTAGAGCATTTAGGAGAATTAGAATATGATGATGAAGGTTTATTTCAACAACTGGAAGAGATTAATCAACCCCCTGATTATATTGTGAATGCTGTTCAAAACAATGAATATTCAGCGGATTCAAAAACCAAAGCAGGACTCATTCCAACAGAACAACCAGCAATATTTCATCTTGTTCAAGAAAAGGTATTGATATTTAATGATGAATTAAGGTTCTTAAGTTCTGCTCAACACCCTGTTAAACTAACTCCGAGATTAATGTTTCTTCTCACAAAAGATGGAAGACAAGGTTCAACTGTGAGGGATGAATCAAAGTATATTGATAAACCATTGGATATGGAAAATAATGATGATAGAGTATATATTGATTTGCTGAACACTCTAAATTATAAAGTTATTCTTTCTGGTAAAAGTAGGAAGAATGAGAAGGAGAAACACATTATTCAGGCTTTAAGTATCCTTGGTTCAGGTATTAGTTTTCTTCCAAATGACCCATCGCAATTAGTTAATAGACTGTTATTGTTGTTCGGCAGTAAGAAGGCTGGAAATAACAATTGTTTTAATGAAGCATCAGCCATTTTAGACCAGTTGATGAACATGAAAATAATTAATAAATCTCCAATATAAAGACATTTTATCTCATATTAAATAAGATGAGAAGCACAATCCTGAGTTTTAATTTCACAACAAGCGACCACACATCTTCATTCCCATACCCACTACAACTTGACACAACAAAAGAATATGAGGCATCTTTATTGTCCATGGAGACTTATAATACCTTATTTAATATAACCGAGAAAAATGACAAGTTTAGTTATAATCCGGGAAGTGGATACAAAACGATAACAATCACAATTCGGAGCATACGAGATTTCTCAAATATCTTCCGAAATTGCTCGTCTTATGAAAGAACAGGGTGATGAACCAAAAAATATTGTTATAAACATTCAAAAACATACTTCAAAATCAACGATTAAAGTTAAAAATAACTACAAGGTTGATTTCACAATTGATAATTCATTTAGAGAGTTATTAGGTTTCTCCTCAAAAAGATTGAAACTAATGGGACGTTTTACAGTGATAATGTCATTCAAATATCCTCAGGAATAAATTCGGTGTTAATTCACTGTGATTTGATTGATGGTGCTTATAATGATGGATTAAAAACAAATACAATATTTTCATTCAAAGCTTGCTCTCAACCCCAATTGGTTATAAATTCAATATGGAGCCTAAAAATTTGGTTTATCTACTACCTGTGTCAGGAAAAACCATACACAGAGTAAATTTTAGGATAACCGACCAAGATAATCGTGTGATCTCTTTTAATGGAGAAGTTATATCCATCAGAATTCACCTACGTGAAGTTTTTCAATAAATAAATACGATGGTTATTGTGAGGAAGCACGAGTTGGGAAAATATAAAAATAATTACAGGGGATGGGATGTTCCTTTCCCCGTACTACAAGGGTGAAGGTATGTATCTTGGTAGAGGATACTATAAACCTAAGAGACAAAGGGGTGTCGGACATCAATTTAGAGGAGATGGGATAATTGATACTCTCATGGGTATTGGTTCAACTATTCTTAAACATAAAGACCTAATTGGTTCAACTGCTTCTGCTGTGGGAAATGTAGCAGGTGCTGTAAAGAGTATAAAAGATGCTCAGAAAGAATCTCATAAATTACAAGCAATAAAAGAAATTAAGAAAGGTAAAACTCAGTTGTCCCCCCAAGAACGACAGAAAATAATTCAAATACTTGGATCAGGGTTTCAAAAGTTTTAACATCTTTTTTCCTAAATAAATACAAGTATGGAAGCAATTTATAGTATCTATGATTTGGATGATACTATTATTATCTCAAACTCCACTAAAAAAGAAGATTACTTCAAGGTAAATGCAATAACTGGAACAGACTGGAATACAAATGGTACAAAAAGTTTTGAAATAAATAATCAACAAACCTATTTGAATCTCTCCGAAAGTTTCTTGTTGTGTAAATTTAAATTCACTAAGGCTGGGAATAACACAAACGCTACACTTGTAAATGATTTCTTCTGGAAAATGTTTGATAGTGTGCGATTGTATATTGGAACACAAGAAGTTGAAGCGGTTGATTATGTCTCTGCTGTATCTGAAATGATGAAATTTACACTCTATACATTCAGTGATAGAATGGGAAAGGGGTCTGTCGAAGGTTTTATTCCTGATATGTCAACGGGAACAAACACAGACCCTGGGTATACTCAAAGGAAAGGAATGTATAATGATGATACAAAAGCAGAAAATAGTTTTACTGTGGCAGTTCCTCTTAAAGGTATATTTGGATTTTGTGATTATGATAAAGTTCTGTATGGTCTTAAAATTAGATTTCAACTACAAAGGAATGATAATGAAAATAGATTGCTTTTTGGTGTTGGTAATGCTTTTGGTGATCAGAATAAATTTGTAATTGAGGAGATGAGTTGGTATATCAGTGAATATACTCCTAATCTTAAAACAGAAGAGATGTTGAATCGAAGACTTAACTCAAAAAAACCACTCAGTGTATCATACCTCAAAAGAAGATGTCAACACGTTAAACTCAATCAAACTACTTACACGTGGAATTTGGGTGTTCTGGAAGGAAAGCCACGATATCTGTGGATGATTTTTAAAAAGCCAGATGGTGATACTGCGACTGATAAGAATAATGCATTGAGTGATAATGCTAAGGTGAAACAACTTCGCGTTTCTCTAGATGGAACATTTTATCCACGAGATAGATTGGAAATTAATTGGGAAAAAAATGATTTTGCTGAAGCATACAAGTCTTACCAAAAGGTGTGTGAAAGTAATGGAAATAAAGAACCTATTTTGGATATGACAGCATTTAAAAGTTTGTATACAATCTATACGTTTGACCTGAGCGCTCAAAAAGAAACTATAAAGTCGAATCGAGTGGATACTTCCCTATACATTGAAAGAGGAGAGAGTGAAGAAGTTGATACATATTGTTTGCTTTTGGAAGAAACAGAATTGCAGATTAATACAGATAATGGTGTGATGATTAGTCTCACATAATTTTTGTTAAATAAATGAGTGGCAAAGTACCAACTGGGGTATATGTTAATCAAATCAATCTTCATAAACTATCATCTTGTGTTCAAAATCAAAAGCCTTGTACGATTAACGTTAATACAATTCAGAGAAAAGGAGCAGTAAGAATTGATGTTTTGCTCACAAGAGAACAGGTTAAAATCTTGAATGACACTGGCTCACTTAAAATTAAAATGACAAAACCAATGTTAAAAAATATTCAATAAGAGAGACGAGTGGAGGATTTCTCCCATTTCTAATTCCTTTATTTGCTGGTTTAAGTGCGGTTGGAGCATTGACGGGTGGTATTTCAACAGCGGTCAAAACTGCCAACGAAAGGAAGGCTCAACTCCAGGCTCAAAAAGAATTGGAAAGACATAACAAAGAGTTGGAGAAACAAATTAGTGGAAGTGGTGTAATTGTAGATTTTGCTGAAAAACTTGAAGGTCTGCCTGATAAAGCGAGATTGTTAGTTGGAGATATGCTTTCTTCTATAGCACAAGCAGGTGTAAAATTAACGAAAAGATGTAATGGATTATATCTTTCTAATAAATAAATGAGCATTGATGAGTGGTTGAAAGAATTTGGAAAGAATACAACATCAAATTTACAACTTGCCAAATATTGTAAGAAATTAAAAATTCATAATGTGGTTATTTGTATGAGAGATGAATTAACAAATGTGTCGAAACATACAAAGAATATTATTATGAACTTAGAAGATAATGATGGGAACGGTTCTCATTGGGTTTGTATTTTTAATAGTCAAGACAAATATTATTTTGATAGTTTTGGTCTTCCACCACCTGTTGAAGTCATAAAATTCTTACAGAATGGTGTTTATCAAACATTTCAAGTCCAAGAATTAAATTCCAAGTGTTGTGGTCAATTATGTCTATATGTGTTATTTCAACTCAACAAAAATAAAAAATTTTATGATATTATTTTTAATCTAATATAAATGATGTATGTTGGTAAAGATGGTTCTATCTTTGGTGTATCTCAAGAACTGGATATTGATTTATCAAATTATTATACAAAGGCACAGGCTGAACGATATAAATATAATATAAACAAAAATATTAACATGAAAAATGCTTATAAATTAAAAAATTATCCAAGCCCGACTGACGCGAATGACTTGGTGAGATTAAGCGATTTATCACAATATATATACTTAAATAAAACGGCTGTGTATTCTAAAGATACAGAAGTGTTGATATTATCTCCAGGTCATACAGAATTCACAGTTCGAATTAAAATAAATTTTTATAAAGAAGGGCGTATCGTTTGTATGAGAATAGAACAATGGGGGTATGATATGAATGATTTAGGGTATAATTGGTCATTTAAAATTAACCTCGAAGACCTGGAACAATTAAATCAGTCTCGTAAGGAAGAATATTATCCACTTGGTATCGAGAATGAGTTTTGTGGAGCCACGATTAGTAAACAACAAATAAAAGAATTTAATAAGGGTAAATATAATAATGGTTTTGCCCTTGTTTATCTCATGAAAACAGAAAAAACAGGATTATATATAATAAGTAAGGAAATACAAAATGATTTAACTATGGGAAGATGGGGAGGTGTTTCGTGCCATAATATTATTCTAACATATATTTCTAATACATAAATGACAGCAAGAAGGCTTCAAGAAAATTATCATTTCTGTGTCCAAGCATACCTTCAAGAAAAGGGTATTCGGTATTTTAATAAATATGTTCTACAACATAAGAATGAGGTATTTTCAATAAAAGATTGGCATTATGCTGATGTTGATAAACCAACAACTTTAGATTTAATTAGAATGTTAAATAATGAAAAAATTATAAGGTTAAGAAAAGGTAAGGCTCTTTTAGAAATTCAAAAGAAATTTTATTGGTATCCTGTTGTAAAAAAATTATTTTGGATACAGGAATAACAAGAAATCCTGATGAATATATGTATAATATTCTATGGGGTGTAAACGATTCAAGTATAGTAAGGGATGAGGAAGGAGTTGAAGAAGAGAGGGAAGAGGAGGAAAAGGAGGAGGAGGAGAGAGAGAAGGAGGAAAGAGAGAAGAGAGACAGAGGGAGGAAAGAGAGAGAATGAATAAATATCAAAATATGGAAACCAGTGAGATTCAAAAAAAGAATAGAGGTATTAAAGAAATTAACTTATCTCACCAGGGAGGAATACAAAGAATTAAAAAGTCTATTTGCAATACTTTCGACAAGACTATCGACATCGAGAAGACATGTATTTTAATTCAAGTTTTTTCTTAAATAAATGGAGGAGAGAGTGAAGGCATTTCTAAGGATTCTTTATGTTTTAAAAATTAAGATTCAAATGTGCATGTTGGAAACTAAAAAGGTTTTTGCACTCTGCAGGAATTTTTCTCATAAATAAATGAGTTATTGTCTCAAATGTAAAAAGAAAACTAATACTAAAAATATTTCATATATTAAAAGTAAAAATAACAGGGTTATACAAAAAGGTATATGTTCGGTGTGTGGTTCAAAAAAAATCAATTTATCTCCAAACACAAACTCGGAGGAGATATACAAAAGTTTTTATCAGGAAGTAAATTTACAACTACTGGAATACCAGGGGAATTACATCTTCCAGGTTATTCTTTCTGTGGTCCAGGCACAAACTTAGATAAAAGATTAGATGAGGCAGACAATCCTAAATCCTGGAGTAAACCAATCAATAGAGTTGATGAAGTGTGCATGAGACACGATATTGATTATGGGAATACCACAACGTTGGAAGAAAAGCATGAAGCCGATAGAGAAATGTTGTATAATTTGTCTCTGATACAAAATCCAACCTTGAGAGAAAAAGTTGATAGGTTCATCGTGAAGAAGATGATTAGTGCTAAATTGAAACTTGGACTTGGAAATTCAAAAACTTATAGGCTCTAATGATGCCATTAAGACTGAAGAGCAATTAGCTGATGAATTACATAAACCAATATTCACAAAGTTTCAGAGAAGGAAAGTTTATTCCAAGGAAGTTGATTATATCTGGTCTGCTGATTTGATTGAACTCAATGATGATAAGGGGTACAAGTATGCTTTAACCGTTATTGATTTGAGGAGTAGATATGCGTGGGTTGTCCCTTTAAAAAACAAAACAGGTAATACTCTTATGTTAGCTTTTCAACAGATATTTAATAAAAGTAAGAGAAAACCTAAGAAATTGTGGACTGATGAGGGTAGAGAGTTTTATAACAAGAGATTTATGAATTTTCTAAAAAATAACAGTATTACATTATACAGTACCTTTAATGAAGGGAAGGCAGTTGTTGTTGAACGTTTTAATCGTACCTTAAAAGAGAGACTATATAAAAAATTCACACAACTCGGTTCACAACAATGGTTATCTTTTATTCAGGATATTGTGGATAAGTATAATGACACGATTCACACGTCAACGAATATGAAGCCATCAGAAACATTTACAAAATTAAAATATGAAAAAGAGATTAATGTCAGAAAACCTAAGTTCAAAGTTGGTGATATCGTAAGAATATATAGGTGGAAATCTCATTTTGAAAAGGGTTTTACTGAACGATGGACGAAAGAACTTTTTAAAATTGTTGATGTAATAGATACAGTTCCTTGGACTTATAAAATATATGATTTGGAAGGGGAAGAGATTTTAGGTTCATTTTATTCACAGGAATTACAAAAGACAAAACTAAGCAGATAATACACCTTTGTGGACACTAGAGGGACAAGTCCGAGGTGTATTACAGTATATAATGTGTGTCAAGGGGGACGTTCTTAGATCTGTGAACCCCAAACACAGAATCCTCAACTGAATAGTCAAGGCTTAACTTTTGTTTGTGTGTGTGTGTGTGTGCAATGGGAGCAATAGGTTGGCGCTTCACTCCCTCCTACTATACACCGTTGTGGACACTCGAGGGCCAAGTCCGAGGTGTATAACAGTATATAATGTGTGTCAAGGGGTGGACGTTCTTAGATCTGTGAACCCCAAACACAGAATCCTCAACTGAATAGTCAAGGCTTAACTTTTGTTTGTTGATGTGTATGTGTGTGTGTCCCAACCCTCACATTCAAAATCTCAACCCCAACCCTCACATTCAAAATCTCAACCCCAACTCAATCCTCGCCCAACACAATGTCTTTTTCAAAATGAGATTTCCACCTATATATATATATATATTTTTACGTTTTTTTTTTTTTTCTTCTTCCAATTCTGTCTTTTAAGGCTTTCAGGTTTGATGACGTAAAAAGGGGGAGTAAGCCTGCACTTTCTTCCCAGAACTTTCTTGATCTTGCTCCCATCAAGCACCATCCGACAAAGAACTACATCGATAGGTTTAGATCCCAAAGAGTGATAGCAACTCCAAAAGTCTCCAAAATATAAATAAATAAAATAATAATAATAATAAATAAATAAATAAATAAATAAAAGCCCCCAAAAAAGTTTCAAGTGTCCAACATAAACCCAACTTTCCAAGTCTTCAAGGTATAACCACATTCCCGTTGAGTTTCCAAGATATGTATCACATTGTGAGTTATCAATCCAGAACCCACATTTCAAGTATTCAAAGTAAAACCAACTTACAAAGTCTCTTAAGGATAACTCATTTACTGATTTTTTCAAAATTTGTGAGTCTACAAGGTAGCCCCCATATTTAGAACCATCTTGGCAGAACCCTTTTCCTGAGTCTCCAAGGTAGTTATTTAAACCATCAAGGCAGAACTCATTTACTGATTTTTTCAAAATTTGTGAGTCTCCAAGGTAGGCCCCATATTTAGAACCATCTTGGCAGAACCCTTTTCCTGAGTCTCCAAGGTAGTTATTTAAACCATCAAGGCAGAACTCATTTACTGATTTTTTCAAAATTTGTGAGTCTCCAAGGTAGGCCCCATATTTAGAACCATCTTGGCAGAACCCTTTTCCTG
>NW_028222792.1:0-25538 GCF_056783735.1 Eptatretus burgeri | reverse complement strand
AAAAGACAAAACTAAGCAGATAATACACCTTTGTGGACACTCGAGGGCCAAGTCCGAGGTGTATAACAGTATATAATGTGTGTCAAGGGGTGGACGTTCTTACATTCTGTGAACCCCAAACACAGAATCCTCAACTGAATAGTCAAGGTTTAACTTTTGTTTGTGTGTGTGTGTGTGTGTGTGTGTGTAATGGGGAGCAATAGGTTGGCGCTTCACTCCTCCTACTATACACCTGCCAGGACACTCGAGGGCCAAGTCCGAGGTGTATAACAGTATATAATGTGTGTCAAGGGGGACGTTCTTAGATCTAGAACCCCAAACACAGAATCCTCAACTGAATAGTCAAGGCTTAACTTTTGTTTGTTGATGTGTATGTGTGTGTGTCCCAACCCTCACATTCAAAATCTCAACCCCAACCCTCACATTCAAAATCTCAACCCCAACTCAATCCTCGCCCAACACAATGTCTTTTTCAAAATGAGATTTCCACCTATATATATATATATTTTTACGTTTTTTTTCTTCTTCCAATTCTGTCTTTTAAGGCTTTCAGGTTTGATGACGTAAAAAGGGGGAGTAAGCCTGCACTTTCTTCCCAGAACTTTCTTGATCTTGCTCCCATCAAGCACCATCCGACAAAGAACTACATCGATAGGTTTAGATCCCAAAGAGTGATAGCAACTCCAAAAGTCTCCAAAATATAAAAATAAATAAAATAATAATAATAATAAATAAATAAATAAATAAATAAAAGCCCCCAAAAAAGTTTCAAGTGTCCAACATAAACCCAACTTTCCAAGTCTTCAAGGTATAACCACATTCCCGTTGAGTTTCCAAGATATGTATCACATTGTGAGTTATCAATCCAGAACCCACATTTCAAGTATTCAAAGTAAAACCAACTTACAAAGTCTCTTAAGGATAACTCATTTACTGATTTTTTCAAAATTTGTGAGTCTCCAAGGTAGGCCCCATATTTAGAACCATCTTGGCAGAACCCTTTTCCTGAGTCTCCAAGGTAGTTATTTAAACCATCAAGGCAGAACTCATTTACTGATTTTTCAAAATTTGTGAGTCTCCAAGGTAGGCCCCATATTTAGAACCATCTTGGCAGAACCCTTTTCCTGAGTCTCCAAGGTAGTTATTTAAACCATCAAAGGCAGAACTCATTTCTTGATTTTTTCAAAATTTGTGAGTCTCCAAGGTAAAACTTGTATTCTGGCTCATCAAGGTATAACTTGTTCAATGGGTATTGTCTTGATAACTCACAATGAGTACTATTGCTGTAAAACTCTTTTTCAGGATTTTGCTGGTCTCCAAGGTATAACTCTTTGGTTGGGT
The DNA here is from genome assembly GCF_056783735.1 of Eptatretus burgeri. Lineage (NCBI taxonomy): Eukaryota > Metazoa > Chordata > Myxini > Myxiniformes > Myxinidae > Eptatretus > Eptatretus burgeri. The sequence goes on along the minus strand of NW_028222792.1, from coordinate 24,197 downwards.
CATCAAGGACGAACTCGTTCTTGTGGGTCTTGGTCGCTCATAAGGTCTTCTAACCAAGCCAACAATTTCGCCCCAAGTTGTAGCAAAAGCAGTATTTTCATTTCGTATTTCAGACACAATTTCCTGTGAGAGAAAATAATAAATGTATTAATTAAGTTATTTAATTATTAAATGAGTATGCTTCAATCAAAGTTTGAAAATAGGAAAATAAAAAATCTTACCTCAATAGATAAGAGGTTTGAATCCAGTTCATCAACTTGAAGGTTTAGTTCCATACAAGACAGAGAGTTCCAAGGAACACCAAAGTCATCCCACTCAAGGTCTTCAACCAAGCCAACAATTTCCCCCAAGTTGTAGCAAAAGCAGTATTTTCATTTCGTATTTCAGACACAATTTCCTGTGAGAGAAAATAATAATGTATTAATTAAGTTATTTAATTATTAAATGAGTATGCTTCAATCAAAGTTTGAAAATAGGAAAATAAAAAATCTTACCTCAATAGATAAGAGGTTTGAATCCAGTTCATCAACTTGAAGGTTTAGTTCCATAGAAGACAGACAGTTCGAGACAAGCACACAGAACACCATTGCCAGCAAAAACAAATGTTTAAAATGGAGCCTGGGTTTGAAGCTTTTATAGAGAAAGACTGGTGGGTGTGGTTTCCTTTGGAAATTCCCTGGGCAAGTCTAGGCAAGCCTTCATTGGGAAATTTTTCAAAACCATAACATCCTGTAATTTTCTAGTGATTTCTTTGTGAGTCAGAGATGAACTGGAAATGATGTAAGAGTGGGCGGGGCTTAGCAAAAGTAGGCGGAGCTTAGGAAAAGTGGGCGTGGCTTAGAAAAATACCTTATGAAAAGTGGGCGGAGCTTAGCAAAAGTGGGGCGGGGCTTAGGAAAAAGTGGGCGTGGCTTAGAAAAAATACCTTATGAAAAGTGGGCGGAGCTTAGCAAAAGTGGGCGGGGCTTAGCAAAAGTGGGCGGGGCTTAAAGAAAAGTGGGCGGGGCTTATTGAATACCTTGTGGAAAGTGGGCGGGGCTTAGCAAAAGTGGGCGGGGCTTAAAGAAAAGTGGGCGGGGCTTATTGAATACCTTGTGGAAAGTGGGCGGGGCTTAACAAAAGTGGGCGGGGCTTAAAGAAAAGTGGGCGGGGCTTAACAAAAAATAACCTGTGGCTCAGGAGGTGGTCAAACAAGAGCATTAAGAGAAGTTTATCATTTCGTAATGGCACAAATGGGGTATCTTAAAAAATATAAAGATTTAAATGTTTTGTTTGTCAATATTTTAGATGGGGATTATTGTGCAAAGAAAGATATATATATATATATATATATATATATATATATATATATATATATATATATATATATATATATATATATATATATATATATATATATATATATATATATATATATATATATATATGCAAAGAAAGAAGCCTGGTGTTGGCGCAGTGGTAAGGGCAGTGGCTTGGGACCCAAGAGGTCCTGAGTTCAAGCCCCGTTGGGACACTGAATTAATATATGTATGTATATGTGTATATATATATATATATGTGTATGTATTTATATAATGTATATATATATATATATATATATATATCTATATATATATAAATATATATAAACCAAGTCGAAAACACCAGGGGGTTGACCCAGCCTGCCATCCTTCCGAGGTCGGCGAAATGAGCACCAGTTGTACTGGGCCCGGTGTATGCCCCGGTTAGAATAGGTGTACCATATCCCTGTGTGTCGTAAGAGGCGACCAGGGTTGCGTCAGGAAGGGCATCCGGCGTAAAAACCTATGCCAAATCATTATGCGGACAACAAAACGAATTTCCATACCGGATCGGTCGAGGCCCGGGTTACCAACGACCGCCACCGGTACCGGTGGTCAGCAGGGTACCAGTGGAAATTGTGCTACTGCTGTGCGACGGAGGCGAAGGGAGACGGGGAAGGCGAGTCCGGAGGCAGTGGGAGAGGGGAAGGGTAGAAGTGTGGAGGTGAGAGTTGGAACTCTGAATGTTGGGACGATGACTGGCAAAGGGCGAGAGTTGGCTGATATGATGGAGAGAAGAAAGGTGGACATACTGTGTGTACAAGAGACCAAGTGGATGGGGAGTAAGGCGAGGAGCATTGGAGGTGGTTTCAAACTGTTCTACCATGGTGTGGATGGGAGGAGAAATGGTGTCGGGATAATCCTGAAGGAAGATCATGTCAAGAGGGTATTGGAGGTGAGGAGGGTGTCTGACCGAGTGATGAGTGTGAAGTTGGAAATTGAAGGGGTGATGATGAATGTCATCAGTGCATATGCCCCACATATGGGGTGTGAGATGGAATATAAAGAAGATTTCTGGAGTGAGTTAGATGAAGTGGTGGAGAGTGTATCCAAGGATGAAAGAGTGGTGATTGGAGCAGATTTCAATGGACATGTTGGGGAAGGGAATAAAGAGGATGAGGAGGTGATGGGGAGGTACGGTCTCAACAAGAGAAATGTGGAAGGGCAAATGGTGGTAGAGTTTGCAAAAAGAATGGAAATGGCAGTGGTAAATACATATTTCAAGAAGAAGGAGGAACACAGGGTGACATACAAGAGTGGAGGAAAGTGCACACAGGTGGATTACATCTTAAGTAGGAGATGCAACCTGAAAGAGATTAGTGACTGTAAGGTTGTGGCAGGGGAGAGTGTAGCTCGACAGCATCGATTGGTGGTCTGCAGGATGACTTTCGAGGTGAGGTTGAGGAAGAGAGTGAGGGCTGAACCAAGGACCAGATGGTGGAAGCTGAAGGAGGAAGACTGTTGCGTGAAATTTAGGGAGGAGGTGAGACAGGCGCTGGATGGTGGTAAAGATGGGTGGGATGATTGGGCAACGACAGCAGAAGTTGTGAGGGAGATAGCGCGGAAGGTACTTGGTGTGACATCTGGACAGAGGAAGGAAGATAAGGAGACTTGGTGGTGGAATGAGGAAGTACAGGAAAGTATAAGGAAGAAGGGGTTGGCTAAAAAGAAGTGGGATAGTCAGAGAGATGAAGAAAGTCGGCAGGAGTATAAGGGAGTGGCGGCGAGAAGCAAAAAGAGAGGTGGCAAAGGCCAAGGAAAAGGCATATGACGAGAGCTGTATGAGAAGCTGGATACAAAAGAAGGGGAAAAGGATTTATACCGATTGGCAAGACAGAGGGACCGAGCTGGGAAGGATGTGCTGCAGGTTCGGGTGATAAAGGACGCAAATGGGAATGTGCTGACGAGCGAGGAGAGTGTGTTGAGAAGGTGGATGGAGTACTTTGAGGAGCTGATGAATGAAGAAAATGAGAGAGAGAGAAGGTTGGAAGAGGTGGAGATAGTGAATCTGGAAGTGGGGTGGATCAGTAAGGATGAAGTGAGGACTGCTATGAAGAAGATGAAAAGTGGAAAGGCGGTTGGCCCAGATGGTATACCAGTGGAGGCATGGAAGTGCTTAGGAGAGATGGCAGTGGGGTTGTTAACCAGATTGTTTAATAAAGTCTTGGAAAGTGAGAGGATGCCGGAGGAGTGGAGATTAAGTGTACTGATTCCGATTTTCAAGAATAAGGGTGATGTGCAGAGCTGTGGAAATTACAGAGGGATAAAGTTGTTAAGCCACACCATGAAGTTGTGGGAAAGAGTAGTGGAAGCTCGGTTGAGAGGAGAGGTGACGATCTGTGAGCAGCAATATGGGTTTATGCCAGGAAAGAGCACCACTGATGCGATGTTTGCTTTGAGAATGTTGATGGAGAAGTACAGGGAAGGCCAGAAAGAGTTACATTGTGTGTTTGTGGATTTAGAGAAAGCTTATGATAGGGTGCCAAGAGATGAGTTGTGGCATTGTATGAGGAAGTCGGGAGTGGTGGAGAAGTATGTGAGGATCGTGCAGGATATGTATGAGGACAGTGTGACAGCGGTGAGGTGTGCGGTAGGAATGACGGACCGGTTTAAGGTTAAAGTGGGATTGCACCAAGGATCGACTCTGAGCCCTTTCCTGTTTGCAATGGTGATGGACAGGTTGACGGACGAGATCAGACTAGAGTCTCCATGGACCATGATGTTCGCGGATGACATCATGATCTGTAGGGAGAGTAGGGAGCAGGCTGAATCGAGCCTTGAGAGGTGGAGGTACGCACTGGAGAGAAGGGGAATGTTAGTCAGTAGGAGTAAGACGGAGTATATGTGCGTAAATGAGAGGGAGGGTGGTGGTATGGTGCAGTTGCAAGGAGTTGAGGTGGGGAAGGTGGATTGGTTTAAATACTTGGGATCAACTGTCCAAAGTAACGGAGAGTGTGGGAGAGAAGTGAAAAAGAGAGTGCAGGCAGGATGGAGTGGGTGGAGAAGAGTTGCAGGAGTGATTTGTGACAGAAGGGTAGCTGCAAGAGTGAAGGGGAAAGTATATAAGACGGTAGTGAGACCAGCTATGTTGTATGGTTTGGAGGCGGTGGCGCTAACAAAGACAGGAAGCAGAGCTGGAGGTGGCAGAGTTAAAGATGCTGCGATTCTCGTTGGGAGTGACGAGGATGGATAGGATAAGAAATGAGTGTATTAGAGGGACAGCGCAGGTAGGACGGTTTGGAGACAAAGTGAGAGAGGCGAGATTGAGATGGTTTGGACATGTGCACAGGAGGGAAACGGAGTATATCGGGAGAAGGATGTTGAAGATGGAGCCGCCAGGCAGGAGGAGAAGAGGAAGGCCAAAGAAGAGGTTCATGGATGCGGTGAGGGCGGACATGCGGGTGGTTGGAGTGTCAATGGAAGATGTGGAGGATAGAGCAAAATGGAGACAGTTGGTCCGCTGTGGCGACCCCTAGCGGGAGCAAGCCGAAAGAGGAAGAAGAAGATTATTGTGCAAAGAAAATTAAACTATTGAAGGAATTTGAGAATGAACAAATCTTTATAGGTTCAATGAGTGAGCTGTTCAATTCAATGAGGTTCAACCTCCAAGTTAAAAGGGGAGACAAATAAATATACCTTGGGATAAAAAGGGGGGTTTATTTTTAGGGAAAAAAATATAAATCGCTGAAAATCCCCCATTCATTTACATGGGGAAAAGTGAGCCAGAATCAGTATTCTTACCCTACATATATATATATATATATATATATATATATATATATATATATATATATATATATATATATGTATATGTATATGTATATATATATATATATATATATATATATATATATATATATATATATATATATATATATATATATATATATATATATATATATATATATATATATGTATATGTATATGTATATGTATATGTATATGTATATATATATATATATATATATATATATATGTATATGTATGTATATGTATATATATATATATATATATATATATATATATATATATATATATATGTATATGTATATGTATATATATATATATATATATATATATATATATATATATATATATATATATATATATATATATGTATGTATATTTATATATATATATATTTATATATATATATATATATATATATATATATATATATATATATATATATATATATATATATATATGTATATATATATATATATATATATATATATATATATATATATATATATATATATGTATATATATATATATATATATATATATATATATATATATATATATATATATATATATATATATATATATATATATATATATATATATATATATATATATATATATATATATGTATATATATATATATATATATATATATATATATATATATATATATATATATATATATATATATATATATATATATATATATATATATATATATATATATATATATATATATATATATATATATATATATATATATATATATATATATATATATATATATATATATATATATATATATATATATATATATATATATATATATATATATATATATATATATATATATATATATATATATATATATATATATATATATATATATATATATATATATATATATATATATATATATATATATATATATATATATATATATATATATATATATATATATATATATATATATATATATATATATATATATATATATATATATATATATATATATATATATATATATATATATATATATATATATATATATATATATATATATATATATATATATATATATATATATATATATATATATATATATATATATATATATATATATATATATATATATATATATATATATATATATATATATATATATATATATATATATATATATATATATATATATATATATATATATATATATATATATATATATATATATATATATATATATATATATATATATATATATATATATATATATATATATATATATATATATATATATATATATATATATATATATATATATATATATATATATATATATATATATATATATATATATATATATATATATATATATATATATATATATATATATATATATATATATATATATATATATATATATATATATATATATATATATATATATATATATATATATATATATATATATATATATATATATATGTATATATATATATATATATATATATATATATATATATATATATATATATATATATATATATATATATATATATATATATATATATATATATATATATATATATATATATATATATATATATATATATATATATATATATATATATATATATATAGTAGTAGGGTAGTAGGGTAAGAATACTGATTCTGGCTCACTTTTCCCCATGTAAATGAATGGGGGATTTTCAGCGATTTATATTTTTTTTCCTTAAAAATAAATCCCCTTTTTATCCCAAGGTATATTTATTTGTCTCCCCTTTTAACTTGGAGGTTGAACCTCATTGAATTGAACACCTGTGGGTTGAACAGCTCACTCATTGAACCTATAAAGATTTGTTCATTCTCAAATTCCTTCAATAGTTTAATTTTCTTTGCACAATAATCCCCATCTAAAATATTGACAAACAAAACATTTGAATCTTTATATTTTTTAAGATACCCCATTTGTGCCATTACGAAATGATAAACTTCTCTTAATGCTCTTGTTTGACCACCTCCTGAGCCACATATCATTTTGAGATTATAGTAAATTGTTTTTCATTGTTCAATTGATAACCATCAAAGTTTTCAGTCCATTCAAGGATATTCATTTTTTTCTTTACATCCTCTAACTTACTAGTTTTTAAATTAATTCGCTTATTTGTTTTATTTACCTTTGTTTTAGTTATTTTTTCAATAAGACTTATTTGATATTTTTCACATTCATTATGTTTTCCATTTATATACCAAGACTGAGATTTTCTCCACTCTTTAGTTTGATTAATACTTGGTTTAACCATTTATATATTGTGAAAAAACCAAGTGTAGCCCTTAAAAACCCTAACCCATCTTCCCATCGTTAAAACATAATCTATTTTATACACTCTATCATACAATATCCATATGGAACACAATCTATTCCATTATCTAAAATAAATCTCTTATCATCAAAGGCTCCTAATGCCTTTTTATTTACTTCTTCACTATATATGTTATGTTTATAACTTCTTATTGTATTCATTTTCCTATATTCTTCTTTCTTATTCATCAAACAATTATAATAATTTCTAAAAGTTATTGATTTCTTTATTACATATTTCTTTATTCCCTTTAACCTCTTATCAATCTGTTCACCATACTTATAAGCATATGCCTTTGCTCTCAATCCAATAAACTCACTCATTACTTTTCCACCCAACTCATCCTTAAACTTACCAATAACCTTTTCATTCTTTTTGGAAAATAACTCACTCTTCTTGCTGAAATTACTTGTATCATATACTCCAATATTTTTCTTCATATCTTCATAAACATCATCAGTTTTTATATCTAGGATAAAACTATCAGTATCCATATACAACAATGAAACATTTTCACCATACTCTTTCTTTAAGTCATTATACAAATAATCATACATCAATATCTTTGATAAATCAAGAACTGCTGTTCCAATATAAATTGGTTTATCCATTACAATACTTTCCTTTTTCATATGAATTGCAGAAAAGTTCTCTGAAAAAAACCTCTTCTCTCTCAAAACTTGGTTTATTTATCAATCTCGAAGCTTCTTTCCAAGATGTTGCGAATCTAATGTTTTGCCTGTTTCTAACATTTTCCATAGTCTTTCCAAATACAGCATTATTCATTAATTTATAAAAGTCCCCTTCAAATTTTACTTTTGTATTTGCTCTCATATCTGTATTGAATTGAATATACTTTTTCACCCAAGGACTTTGTTTAAATTTTAAAACTCTATGAATTTTAGCTACTCTCAATCCTTCTCTCAAAAACTGTTTTAAGCTTCTCTGATGCAAAACATATCCCTCTTTATCATAGAATGTTGTTAATAACTTTTCTGTTGATTTACCTTTAATATTAAAACTTTTATGATAATCACTTAACCATTCTTTCTTTGGAGTTTCTTTCTCACATGCAAAAGGAAGATCTTTATGCTTATTATGAAGATCACTCGGGTACCTCAAATCAACTTCAAAATAATAACCTTCTTCTTCGTCATTCAATTCCTCTTGAGAAGAAATAACAATATTCATCAAAGCCTTTTCATAATCCTTTTCTTCCACCCACTCTAATTTACCATAAGGCAGAGATTGAGACATTGCCCATCCATACAAATTATTAGCATCAAAATACATCAAATAATTACTATCTTTTTCACTATCATAATTTGGAAGATATTTATTATTTGCTTTAGCATATCTTTTTGAACATACTTGTGATATTCCACCTCTCTTGGACTTCTCAATCATCAAAAGCATATCCACATCACTGATTAAATCTATATCTTGTTTTGTCATTTTCAACATTGCACTCCAAGCTAAACCAGGAGCTGTGAAATAGTGGGCAGGATCTAATCCATAACAATTTTTATTATGACAGAGTGATCTAAAAGCTTCAAACACATCAGCGAACAATAAAACATCTGTTTTTAGATATAAATCGTGATATTCTCCAAGGTTCTTTATCTTAAATATTTTCCATATTTCTTGTGCGTGTTTATATTCCTTATCACTTATCTCTTCTTCATAAAGGTTATTATAGAAACTTTCTTTTGAAGGAAGTTGTGTTTCTTTAAATCTCATAAATGAATCCATATAATCATAAGGATAAATTCCCTTACTTGTAAGAATTTTCTCTTTACTTTGAATTTCATTCCTTGTTTGAATTTCCTCTCTCGTAAGAATTCCTTCTTTAATCAGAATTTCATCTTTAATCTGAATTTCCTCTTTAGTTCGAATTTTCTTTATAATTAGAATTTCATCTTCAGTTAGAATTTCCTCTTTACTTTGAATTCTCTCTTTAATCTGAATTTCCTCTTGAGTGAGAATTTCCTCTTTTGGAAAGAATGAATTAAGATTTGGAAAAGAGTCCGTGGAGCTTAGATTTGATGCGAGGTAGGCTAGTGGTGTTCCCATAAACTTGTAAGAATCTAAAAACCTAATACGAGTTATAGGTTTTGTGAATATCATTTTTGAAAATGAAATATACTTTTGACTTGTGTTTGTTATGGCAGAAATATTCCCTGGTGTTTTTGAAAGTTCATTTATAAATAGATGTGTATCATAGTTGGCGCTGTTGTGAAGAAAGACTGGAATAAAAGAAGGTAATTTATAATTAAGATTACAACAGGAATGAGCGGGACCTCTATATTTACCAGTAAGATGACAATGGTCTCTAACTTTAGACTCCTTAATTTCCCCCTCACAAATATGACAGATATTGTTCATTCTAAATTCTAATTTTTCTTCTTTGGTTAATTTCATCGGTTCATTTGTTTCTTTCATTAATTTAGTGAGTCTTATACAATCCTTTTCTAATCGTTTTACAAACTCTTGTGAAGCATTTTTTCCACTATAATGTTCAAGTTTGTTATACTTTTCTCCAACAGATGATTTGATATAATAACAGAAACCACAAGGAATATGTTTTTGATATTTATTTGTATATGGTTCTTTTGGATTAGGAGAAGCAGTATTTATCTTTTTAAGGATACATTCAAAATCAGCGTATATCACAAATGGGTGCATGATAGATTTATTATAATCTTCAAAATAAATCTTTTCACCAGGTTTAGGCATTGTAATTACAGCTGATTTATGATTACTACAATATTTTGAATGTTGTTCTAATCGTTCTTTTGTATGAAATGAATTAAGACATCGCTTACAAGGATATATTTTGTTTGCTGTTCTGAATACCTGAGAAGAGATTAATCTTGATAAATTATTGATGTATGTGTAATGTGAATTCTTTCCAACACTAAAATATAAAAGGTCAATGTGTGTTTCTTCATTTTTATAGTTGTTTGAAATTTTTAATATTTGAACTTTGTTTGTATCCGTTAATCCATATACATTAATAGAAAGATTATTCTTTTTCTCAAATTTAGGAATATCTGTTAATGGCATTGGGAATTTAAAATCTTTAATGTCCAAGGTATTCTCATATTTCATATATTGTTTTACTCTTTCTGAATTACATTTTGGTGGATGTAAGTGAGCAAGAACAGACCAGAGAAAACATTTATTATCATTGTTCTTAATATTAACAACTGCCTTCTTTAGTTTTATTTCTTTTGGTAATTCAATATAAGAAGAAGCTTTAAGAGGGTTTGATTTTAGAATGTGTATATCTAAAAAGATGATTTTTTTAATATTGAATCCACTTCCTACCACTGTATTATCAACATCCTCCTCTTGTCTTGATAGTTCTTCATAAACCCCACTATTCAAAAAATCTTGAAATGATGTTATAAAATGAAGATCTGTTCTCATATAAGGAGTTTGTTCTTCATCTTGTCTTTTCATATTCATTTTCACTCCCATATAAAACTTTAAAGTTTTTATTTCTTTTAATGTCTTTTTAATAAATTTTTCAACATCGGATTTCACTATTTCAATTGATTCAGCTATTGATGATGGACCGGGTTCTCCAAATTGAAAAATCCTTATTTTTATATGCCCTTTAAATGCCTCATCAGTGTTTTTAATATAATAGTCTCCCTTTACTTTAAACTCATTTTTCTTGTGTTTTTGTGATTGAAGATGTTGATTATAACTACTCTTCAAAACATCCTTTGAACAGATATCACAATGTTTTCTTTCCAACTCAAGAGGAGATATTTGATGAAATAGATTAAATGTGTGTTTGTTGGTTCGGAGGTGTTTTCTATAATGTTTATATTCGTGATTACAAACATCGCAGTACGTTGTATTCACCATATTTATAGAATAAAACTTTGCTTGAACTAAAATTTTCTTGATGAAAATTTCGTTTAATTTATAGGTGAATCTGTGCTTAAAAACATTTTATCCTCCAACTTTTTCACTTAATAAATACAATGTTTCAAGACACAAAAGACAAGTTTCAATCAATCTCTTCATCTGTTAAAGATACTGAGAAATATGTCAAGGATGTAAAATTGAACAAAGATAAATATAACAACTATTGGATAAAAACTATTATGGTAAATAATATGAGTTCTTCAATTTCCTTCAGTGGAAGGGCTTTTAGTATACCTGGTAGAACATCAATTAAAGTATCTCTAACAAAAGTTTCTCCTCTCCTTCTAGTAATATATTCAAAACTAGAAAAAGCAATGAAACAAGAAAAAGTATTAAAGAACAAAAACCTTATGGATGAAGCTTTAGAAAGAAAAGATAAGACCATCTGTAATATGCAAGGAGAAATTTGTATTTTTTCAACAACCTTAAAGATGTAAATCTTGATGAAATAAAGGATGTTAATATATCAGGTGAAATGACATTTCGTTCAATAGTAGTTAACGATAATTTTAAAATTACCTTTAATATAAAAAATGTTGTCGTTGAATCTGATAATGAAAAAAAAGTATATCGATATCGATGGTAATATACAACTGAAAGTATAGATGAATTTCAGTTTAAGTAAAGTTTTACTTTATAAATATGCTAGACTTTCCTGATTCTCCATATGACAAATTTGAGAATTGTCCTGCGTGTGAAAGACGGGATTAAACACAGAGTCAAAAGCCTATAAACAATGTATATTCTGTGATTATCTTCTAATTAATGATAATAAAAAATATAAAAAGGAAAATAATTCTTTTAGATTTACACCAAAAATGAATTACTTTACAAGATTGATTAGAGAAATGAATGTAAAGTATGAGGATGATAACACACCTTTCCTTACAAGGGAAGAAACTGAACGTATAAGAGAAATGTTCAAAGGATTGTTGTTGTATATTATTCATGGATGTAATTTTCAGGGAAATATCAACACAAGATATTGTATAAATAAAATAATGGATTATCTTGAAATTAAACCTGAACTTAGGATAAAATATAGAGTTTCTAAAAAAGCTAATAATAAATTAAATAACCTGTTTTTCAAATATATAAATGAATGATTTTTTACCTATTTGGGAAAATAAGATAAAATTTAACAACCATAAAAATCTCCCAAATTCATTAAGATGTCTCATAGTTGGTTCAAGTGGATGTGGAAAAACCTGCTTACTTTTAAAAATGCTCCTCACTCCCAACTTTTTAGATTATGATAATTTAATAATTTTCACCAAGTCGAGTTTTCAACCAGAGTATCAACTACTCTCACAAGGTTTTAATGCTGGTCTTCAAAAAGAAGATATAATAGGTTTATTTAAACGTCAAAAAAACCTAAATGATTATAACATTGAAGATATAATTCAACTATTTTGTGATACACAGAGATGTAAAAAGAAATCAAATCTTATAACTTGTATTCTTAGTGATAATACGGATGATATACCGTCTCCCCAAGATTTGGATAAATCAAAAAGAACCTCGTTATCTTTGATGATTGTGTTAATGAGAGAAACCAAACGGTAATGGATAGCTACTACACAAGAGGGAGACATTCTTCTTGTAATTGTATTTATCTTAGTCAATCGTACTTTCAACTTCCTCGTCGTTCCATCAGAAACAATGCTAATACTTTTATTTTATTCAAGTTAAATTCAATAGATATCAATAATTTTTGGAGAGATAATTGTTCTACATTATGTAGTAAAAAGAAATTTGAGGATTATATGAAGCACACGACTGAAAAATATAAATATATTGTTGTGAAACAAGATGAGATATTAAGGGATATATTTTTTGTTTTATAAACAATTACATATATAAATGACAACTATTATTATAAATCTTGTGGGTAAATCTGCTTCTGGAAAAAACTTTCATAAATCAAGGTTCTTGTGTAGTACAAATGAGAATATTGTAAATTTACTTAAAAAACACCCCGTGATACGCATTGTATCAACAACAACTAGAGCAATAAGACCTGGAGAAGTAAAAGGTGAAGATTATCACTATATTTCAGTGGAGGAACATATGCGATTGAGGAATGAAGGACAAATATTTGAGGAGGTTTCTCTTGGTACAACAAAATATTCACATTGTAAGAGTGAGTTAAAGAAACTAAAATCTGGTGGTGTTGGGATATTAGAAACTAATCCAGAAGGAACGAGACAAATTATTAAATATCTGAGCGGAGTGAAGATTTTATCATTCGGTTTTGATGTTGATGAAGAAACTCAACACAAACGTATGAAAAGCAGAGATGCAAGGATTAGTGAAGAAGAAATTACAACTCGCATTAATGTTAATAAAGAATTTGATGAAATATTTAAAGAAAAGGATTTATTTGAACACATCTACTTGAATGATGAAGAAAAGGAAAATTTCCCTGTTGATCTTTACAATTCATTAAATGATATTTTACAATAAATAAATGGATACAAAAGAAAGAGCAAGAAGATTTAAGGAACATCAAGAGTTGGTTTCAAAAGTTGTAAAACAACAGGAAGACATAAAGAAGAAACGCAGACAGAAACTAACGGGCGAAGAAGCATTTGAAAAAAACAAGAGAAATTTTTTAAACCACTTTTAAAAACTTCCCAAGAAAAAATGAAAGATGTTTCCACAGTTCCCACAGTAGAATATACTCCTAGAAAGCTTCAAATGTTAAAAGATTTCAGTCAAATGACGGAGGAAGAATTAGAGCATTTAGGAGAATTAGAATATGATGATGAAGGTTTATTTCAACAACTGGAAGAGATTAATCAACCCCTGATTATATTGTGAATGCTGTTCAAAACAATGAATATTCAGCGGATTCAAAAACCAAAGCAGGACTCATTCCAACAGAACAACCAGCAATATTTCATCTTGTTCAAGAAAAGGTATTGATATTTAATGATGAATTAAGGTTCTTAAGTTCTGCTCAACCCCTGTTAAACTAACTCCGAGATTAATGTTTCTTCTCACAAAAGATGGAAGACAAGGTTCAACTGTGAGGGATGAATCAAAGTATATTGATAAACCATTGGATATGGAAAATAATGATGATAGAGTATATATTGATTTGCTGAACACTCTAAATTATAAGGTTATTCTTTCTGGTAAAAGTAGGAAGAATGAGAAGGAGAAACACATTATTCAGGCTTTAAGTATCCTTGGTTCAGGTATTAGTTTTCTTCCAAATGACCCATCGCAATTAGTTAATAGACTGTTATTGTTGTTCGGCAGTAAGAAGGCTGGAAATAACAATTGTTTTAATGAAGCATCAGCCATTTTAGACCAGTTGATGAACATGAAAATAATTAATAAATCTCAATATAAAGACATTTTAACTCATATTAAATAAGATGAGAAGCACAATCCTGAGTTTTAATTTCACAACAAGCGACCACACATCTTCATTCCCATACCCACTACAACTTGACACAACAAAAGAATATGAGGCATCTTTATTGTCCATGGAGACTTATAATACCTTATTTAATATAACCGAGAAAAATGACAAGTTTAGTTATAATCCGGGAAGTGGATACAAAACGATAACAGTCTCACCCGGAGCATACGAGATTTCTCAAATATCTTCCGAAATTGCTCGTCTTATGAAAGAACAGGGTGATGAACCAAAAAATATTGTTATAAACATTCAAAAACATACTTCAAAATCAACGATTAAAGTTAAAAATAACTACAAGGATGATTTCACAATTGATAATTCATTTAGAGAGTTATTAGGTTTCTCCTCATAAAGATTGAAACTAATGGGACGTTTTACAGTGATAATGTCATTCAAATATCCTCAGGAATAAATTCGGTGTTAATTCACTGTGATTTGATTGATGGTGCTTATAATGATGGATTAAAAACAAATACAATATTTTCATTCAGCGCATACTCAACCCCAATTGGTTATAAATTCAATATGGAGCCTAAAAATTTGGTTTATCTACCTGTGTCAGGAAAAACCATACACAGAGTAAATTTTAGGATAACCGACCAAGATAATCGTGTGATTTCTTTTAATGGAGAAGTTATATCCATCAGAATTCACCTACGTGAAGTTTTTCAATAAATAAATACGATGGTTATTGTGAGGAAGCACGAGTTGGGAAAATATAAAATAATTACAGGGGATGGGATGTTCCTTTCCCCGTACTACAAGGGTGAAGGTATGTATCTTGGTAGAGGATACTATAAACCTAAGAGACAAAGGGGTGTTGGACATCAATTTAGAGGAGATGGGATAATTGATACTCTCATGGGTATTGGTTCAACTATTCTTAAACATAAAGACCTAATTGGTTCAACTGCTTCTGCTGTGGGAAATGTAGCAGGTGCTGTAAAGAGTATAAAAGATGCTCAGAAAGAATCTCATAAATTACAAGCAATAAAAGAAATTAAGAAAGGTAAAACTCAGTTGTCCCCCAAGAACGACAGAAAATAATTCAAATACTTGGATCAGGGTTTCAAAAGTTTTAACATCTTTTTCCTAAATAAATACAAGTATGGAAGCAATTGATAGTATCTATGATTTGGATGATACTATTATTATCTCAAACTCCACTAAAAAAGAAGATTACTTCAAGGTAAATGCAATAACTGGAACAGACTGGAATACAAATGGTACAAAAAGTTTTGAAATAAATAATCAACAAACCTATTTGAATCTCTCCGAAAGTTTCTTGTTGTGTAAATTTAAATTCACTAAGGCTGGGAATAACACAAACGCTACACTTGTAAATGATTTCTTCTGGAAAATGTTTGATAGTGTGCGATTGTATATTGGAACACAAGAAGTTGAAGCGGTTGATTATGTCTCTGCTGTATCTGAAATGATGAAATTTACACTCTATACATTCAGTGATAGAATGGGAAAGGGGTCTGTCGAAGGTTTTATTCCTGATATGTCAACGGGAACAAACACAGACCCTGGATATATTCAAAGGAAAGGAATGTATAATGATGATACAAAAGCAGAAAATAGTTTTACTGTGGCAGTTCCTCTTAAAGGTATATTTGGATTTTGTGATTATGATAAAGTTCTGTATGGTCTTAAAATTAGATTTCAACTACAAAGGAATGATAATGAAAATAGATTGCTTTTTGGTGTTGGTAATGCTTTTGGTGATCAGAATAAATTTGTAATTGAGGAGATGAGTTGGTATATCAGTGAATATACTCCTAATCTTAAAACAGAAGAGATGTTGAATCGAAGACTTAACTCAAAAACACCACTCAGTGTATCATACCTCAAAAGAAGATGTCAACACGTTAAACTCAATCAAACTACTTACACGTGGAATTTGGGTGTTCTGGAAGGAAAGCCACGATATCTGTGGATGATTTTTAAAAAGCCAGATGGTGATACTGCGACTGATAAGAATAATGCATTGAGTGATAATGCTAAGGTGAAACAACTTCGTGTTTCTCTAGATGGAACATTTTATCCACGAGATAGATTGGAAATTATTTGGAGAAAAAATGATTTTGCTGAAGCATACAAGTCTTACCAAAAGGTGTGTGAAAGTAATGGAAATAAAGAACCTATTTTGGATATGACAGCATTTAAAAGTTTGTATACAATCTATACGTTTGACCTGAGCGCTCAAAAAGAAACTATAAAGTCTAATCGAGTGGATACTTCCCTATACATTGAAAGAGGAGAGAGTGAAGAAGTTGATACATATTGTTTGCTTTTGGAAGAAACAGAATTGCAGATTAATACAGATAATGGTGTGATGATTAGTCTCACATAATTTTTGTTAAATAAATGAGTGGCAAAGTACCAACTGGGGTATATGTTAATCAAATCAATCTTCATAAACTATCATCTTGTGTTCAAAATCAAAAGCCTTGTACGATTAACGTTAATACAATTCAGAGAAAAGGAGCAGTAAGAATTGATGTTTTGCTCACAAGAGAACAGGTTAAAATCTTGAATGACACTGACTCACTTAAAATTAAAATGACAAAACCAATGTTGAAAAATATTCAATAAGAGAGACGAGTGGAGGATTTCTCCCATTTCTAATTCCTTTATTTGCTGGTTTAAGTGCGGTTGGAGCATTGACGGGTGGTATTTCAACAGCGGTCAAAACTGCCAACGAAAGGAAGGCTCAACTCCAGGCTCAAAAAGAATTGGAAAGACATAACAAAGAGTTGGAGAAACAAATTAGTGGAAGTGGTGTAATTGTAGATTTTGCTGAAAAACTTGAAGGTCTGCCTGATAAAGCGAGATTGTTAGTTGGAGATATGCTTTCTTCTATAGCACAAGCAGGTGTAAAATTAACGAAAAGAGGTAATGGATTATATCTTTCTAATAAATAAATGAGCATTGATGAGTGGTTGAAAGAATTTGGAAAGAATACAACATCAAATTTACAACTTGCCAAATATTGTAAGAAATTAAAAATTCATAATGTGGTTATTTGTATGAGAGATGAATTAACAAATGTGTCGAAACATACAAAGAATATTATTATGAACTTAGAAGATAATGATGGGAACGGTTCTCATTGGGTTTGTATTTTTAATAGTCAAGACAAATATTATTTTGATAGTTTTGGTCTTCCACCACCTGTTGAAGTCATAAAATTCTTACAGAATGGTGTTTATCAAACATTTCAAGTCCAAGAATTAAATTCCAAGTGTTGTGGTCAATTATGTCTATATGTGTTATTTCAACTCAACAAAAATAAAAAATTTTATGATATTATTTTTAATCTAATATAAATGACTTATGTTGGTAAAGATGGTTCTATCTTTGGTGTATCTCAAGAACTGGATATTGATTTATCAAATTATTACACAAAGGCACAGGCTGAACGACATAAATATAATATAAACAAAAATATTAACATGAAAAATGTTTATAAATTAAAAAATTATCCAAGCCCGACTGACGCGAATGACTTGGTGAGATTAAGCGATTTATCACAATATATATACTTAAATAAAACGGCTGTGTATTCTAAAGATACAGAAGTGTTGATATTATCTCCAGGTCATACAGAATTCACAGTTCGAATTAAAATAAATTTTTATAAAGAAGGGCGTATCGTTTGTATGAGAATAGAACAATGGGGGTATGATATGAATGATTTAGGGTATAATTGGTCATTTAAAATTAACCTCGAAGACCTGGAACAATTAAATCAGTCTCGTAAGGAAGAATATTATCCACTTGGTATCGAGAATGAGTTTTGTGGAGCCACGATTAGTAAACAACAAATAAAAGAATTTAATAAGGGTAAATATAATAATGGTTTTGCCCTTGTTTATCTCATGAAAACAGAAAAAACAGGATTATATATAATAAGTAAGGAAATACAAAATGATTTAACTATGGGAAGATGGGGAGGTGTTTCGTGCCATAATATTATTCTAACATATATTTCTAATACATAAATGACAGCAAGAAGGCTTCAAGAAAATTATCATTTCTGTGTTCAAGCATACCTTCAAGAAAAGGGTATTCGGTATTTTAATAAATATGTTCTACAACATAAGAATGAGGTATTTTCAATAAAAGATTGGCATTATGCTGATGTTGATAAACCAACAACTTTAGATTTAATTAGAATGTTAAATAATGAAAAAATTATAAGGTTAAGAAAAGGTAAGGCTCTTTTAGAAATTCAAAAGAAATTTTATTGGTATCCTGTTGTAATCAAAATTATTTTGGATACAGGAATAACAAGAAATCCTGATGAATATATGTATAATATTCTATGGGGTGTAAACGATTCAAGTATAGTAAGGGATGAGGAAGGAGTTGAAGAAGAGAGGGAAGAGGAGGAAAAGGAGGAGGAGGAGAGAGAGAAGGAGGAAAGAGAGAAGAGAGAGAGGGAGGAAAGAGAGAGAATGAATAAATATCAAAATATGGAAACCAGTGAGATTCAAAAAAGAATAGAGGTATTAAAGAAATTAACTTATCTCACCAGGGAGGAATACAAAGAATTAAAAAGTCTATTTGCAATACTTTCGACAAGACTATCGACATCGAGAAGACATGTATTTTAATTCAAGTTTTTTCTTAAATAAATGGAGGAGAGAGTGAAGGCATTTCTAAGGATTCTTTATGTTTTAAAAATTAAGATTCAAATGTGCATGTTGGAAACTAAAAGGTTTTTGCACTCTGCAGAAATTTTTCTCATAAATAAATGAGTTATTGTCTCAAATGTAAAAAGAAAACTAATACTAAAAATATTTCATATATTAAAAGTAAAAATAACAGGGTTATACAAAAAGGTATATGTTCGGTGTGTGGTTCAAAAAAATCAATTTATCTCCAAACACAAACTCGGAGGAGATATACAAAAGTTTTTATCAGGAAGTAAATTTACAACTACTGGAATACCAGGGGAATTACATCTTCCAGGGTATTCTTTCTGTGGTCCAGGCACAAACTTGGATAAAAGATTAGATGAGGCAGACAATCCTAAATCCTGGAGTAAACCAATCAATAGAGTTGATGAAGTGTGCATGAGACACGATATTGATTATGGGAATACCACAACGTTGGAAGAAAAGCATGAAGCCGATAGAGAAATGTTATATAATTTGTCTCTGATACAAAATCCAACCTTGAGAGAAAAAGTTGATAGGTTCATCGTGAAGAAGATGATTAGTGCTAAATTGAAACTTGGACTTGGAAATTCAAAAACTTATAGGCTCTAATGATGCCATTAAGACTGAAGAGCAATTAGCTGATGAATTACATAAACCAATATTCACAAAGTTTCAGAGAAGGAAAGTTTATTCCAAGGAAGTTGATTATATCTGGTCTGCTGATTTGATTGAACTCAATAATGATAAGGGGTACAAGTATGCTTTAACCGTTATTGATTTGAGGAGTAGATATGCGTGGGTTGTCCCTTTAAAAAACAAAACAGGTAATACTCTTATGTTAGCTTTTCAACAGATATTTAATAAAAGTAAGCGAAAACCTAAGAAATTGTGGACTGATGAGGGTAGAGAGTTTTATAACAAGACATTTATGAA
Source organism: Eptatretus burgeri (assembly GCF_056783735.1). Taxonomy (NCBI): domain Eukaryota; kingdom Metazoa; phylum Chordata; class Myxini; order Myxiniformes; family Myxinidae; genus Eptatretus; species Eptatretus burgeri. Next base: position 3,766 of record NW_028222792.1, on the reverse strand, counting down.
TTTTCTAAAAAATAACAGTATTACATTATACAGTACCTTTAATGAAGGGAAGGCAGTTGTTGTTGAACGTTTTAATCGTACCTTAAAAGAGAGACTATATAAAAAATTCACACAACTCGGTTCACAACAATGGTCATCTTTTATTCAGGATATTGTGGATAAGTATAATGACACGATTCACACGTCAACGAATATGAAGCCATCAGAAACATTTACAAAATTAAAATATGAAAAAGAGATTAATGTCAGAAAACCTAAGTTCAAAGTTGGTGATATCGTAAGAATATATAGGTGGAAATCTCATTTTGAAAAGGGTTTTACTGAACGATGGACGAAAGAACTTTTTAAAATTGTTGATGTAATAGATACAGTTCCTTGGACTTATAAAATATATGATTTGGAAGGGGAAGAGATTTTAGCTTCATTTTATTCACAGGAATTACAAAAGACAAAACTAAGCAGATAATACACCTTTGTGGACACTCGAGGGCCAAGTCCGAGGTGTATAACAGTATATAATGTGTGTCAAGGGGGACGTTCTTAGATCTGTGAACCCCAAACACAGAATCCTCAACTGAATAGTCAAGGTTTAACTTTTGTTTGTGTGTGTGTGTGTAATGGGAGCAATAGGTTGGCGCTTCACTCCCTCCTACTATACACCGTTGTGGACACTCGAGGGCCAAGTCCGAGGTGTATAACAGTATATAATGTGTGTCAAGGGGGACGTTCTTAGATCTGTGAACCCAAACACAGAATCCTCAACTGAATAGTCAAGGCTTAACTTTTGTTTGTTGATGTGTATGTGTGTGTGTGTCCCAACCCTCACATTCAAAATCTCAACCCCAACCCTCACATTCAAAATCTCAACCCCAACTCAATCCTCGCCCAACACAATGTCTTTTTCAAAATGAGATTTCCACCTATATATATATATATTTTTACGTTTTTTTTTTCTTCTTCCAATTCTGTCTTTTAAGGCTTTCAGGTTTGATGACGTAGAAAGGGGGAGTAAGCCTGCACTTTCTTCCCAGAACTTTCTTGATCTTGCTCCCATCAAGCACCATCCGACAAAGAACTACATCGATAGGTTTAGATCCCAAAGAGTGATAGCAACTCCAAAAGTCTCCAAAATATAAATAAATAAAATAATAATAATAATAAATAAATAAATAAATAAATAAAAGCCCCCAAAAAAGTTTCAAGTGTCCAACATAAACCCAACTTTCCAAGTCTTCAAGGTATAACCACATTCCCGTTGAGTTTCCAAGATATGTATCACATTGTGAGTTATCAATCCAGAACCCACATTTCAAGTATTCAAAGTAAAACCAACTTACAAAGTCTCTTAAGGATAACTCATTTACTGATTTTTTCAAAATTTGTGAGTCTCCAAGGTAGGCCCGATATTTAGAACCATCTTGGCAGAACCCTTTTCCTGAGTCTCCAAGGTAGTTATTTAAACCATCAAGGCAGAACTCATTTACTGATTTGTTCAAAATTTGTGAGTCTCCAAGGTAGGCCCCATATTTAGAACCATCTTGGCAGAACCCTTTTCCTGAGTCTCCAAGGTAGTTATTTAAACCATCAAGGCAGAACTCATTTACTGATTTTTTCAAAATTTGTGAGTCTCCAAGGTAGGCCCCATATTTAGAACCATCTTGGCAAAACCCTTTTCCTGAGTCTCCAAGGTAGTTATTTAAACCATCAAGGCAGAACTCATTTACTGATTTTTTCAAAATTTGTGAGTCTCCAAGGTAAAACTTGTATTCTGGCTCATCAAGGTATAACTTGTTCAGTGGGTATTGTCTTGATAACTCACAATGAGTACTATTGCTGTAAAACTCTTTTTCAGGATTTTGCTGGTCTCCAAGGTATAACTCTTTGGTTGGGTCATCAAGGACGAACTCGTTCTGTGGGTCTTGGTCGCTCATAAGGTCTTCAACCAAGCCAACAATTTCGCCCCAAGTTGTAGCAAAAGCAGTATTTTCATTTCGTATTTCAGACACAATTTCCTGTGAGAGAAAATAATAATGTATTAATTAAGTTATTTAATTATTAAATGAGTATGCTTCAATCAAAGTTTGAAAATAGGAAAATAAAAATCTTACCTCAATAGATAAGAGGTTTGAATCCAGTTCATCAACTTGAAGGTTTAGTTCCATACAAGACAGAGAGTTCCAAGGAACACCAAAGTCATCCCACTCAAGGTCTTCAACCAAGCCAACAATTTCCCCCCAAGTTGTAGCAAAAGCAGTATTTTCATTTCGTATTTCAGACACAATTTCCTGTGAGAGAAAATAATAATGTATTAATTAAGTTATTTAATTATTAAATGAGTATGCTTCAATCAAAGTTTGAAAATAGGAAAATAAAAAATCTTACCTCAATAGATAAGAGGTTTGAATCCAGTTCATCAACTTGAAGGTTTCATCAACTTGAAGGATGAAACATCAACTTGAAGAGCGTACTGTGCCCGCGGCTCTCCTTTATTCCGTACGCGGTACACTCACGAGCCGGCCGACTCCAGTATTACTACGACACCTCAGACGGCGTGCACACCTCATATCCCTCGCCGAACCCCACGGCCACTCCTCCACCATCACGCCCATCATGCATCATGCATGAGGAAGGTTTCATCAACTTGAAGGTACGCAAGCACACAGCCCGGCTCGACTGTTCCTCCGCTTCGTGTCTGCCTGCTAAGCATCTCCCATCCCAGTACAGTACAATATATATATATATATATATATATATATATATATATATATATATATATATATATATAATTTTTGTTTGGTTCCAGGGACATAAGATAAAGTGTGTGTGTGTGTGTGTGTGTGTGTGTGTGTGTGTGTGTGTGTGTGTGTGTGTGTGTGTGTGTGTGTGTGTGTGTTGTGCTGCTCGCTTGTACAAACAGGTAATGGGACGAACTCGACACCTCTCGTCCACAGATATTTCGTGTATTTTCTACATTCGTGTGAGTCTAATTTGAATTTCGGAAGAGAACAATTATGGTGAACCATTTTGAAATTGCCACTCTTTCGTCTAAATGCTGAAAATTATGTTAAAAACAATATTTGAATTACAGATTTAGCATGATCAACGGCAGGTTAAAAGTAGAGTACCTATATATAGAGAGTAGCGACAACTCAGCTATAGGCGCCAATTTGTTTCACTCTGGATAACGCGCGGTGCGTGCGCTACCGCCGTAGCAGCATGCATGAATGAAGCAATACATCAGGAGGGTGGGATACATCACTGGACATATATATTTATTCTCATGTTTTACTCGGCCAAAGATCTTGTTTATAGAATCAATGGGGTTGAAAGTGATAAAATGTTAAAATGCATGTACTCATTACACGGGAAACTCAGAGTAAGTTTGCCAGAGAACGAGACATTTGGGAGAAACTCGGCCTGTGTAGGCTTATGACATGAAGTCGAGCCAAATAAAAATCTCGAGTCCATAGGCCTAAGTTGGGGCCTCAATTTGATCCATACCTGCCCCTACCCATCCCTCCCCACCTCACCCATCTTTACTTTTTTCATCTCACCACATTATCATCTCACCCATAACAAACAAAAACAACAAACACCGATACCTACATGTAATTTATCATCATAGTTACCACCCAACACGCTCTCAAACACACCAAAAAGTGACTATGCCAAAATGATTGTATCAGATTTCAAAAATATCTTAACAATTGAAATGACCCTTTTTTATGGGCAAAGAATAGTTAATTACACAGGCCTGCTATGCAAT
>NW_028222791.1:0-25547 GCF_056783735.1 Eptatretus burgeri | reverse complement strand
TTGGGACATAGTAGATACATGTATGGGGAAGTGCACAACACTTTCGGATTTTTGATATGACCCCTCGGGGCCGGGCCAAGGGGTTGGGGTCATGGGGGTCGATTTAAAAAAAAATGTATTTGCCATTGTACATGGTAAATTCTTTTATAAAGAACTTTCTTATGTGGCCCCCATGAGTGACATACAGTCAACACCAGGTGAAGTAGCGTGCGCCAGTAATCCGGCGACTCGAAGGCTTGGGTTGGAGGATCGCTTGAGGACGGGAGCTCTGCGCTGGGCCGTGCTATGAGAGGGTGTAGGGCAGCCCGGAATCATGACGAAACCCAATCCTTATCCCTGTGACGTAAGAGGCGACCATGGTTGCGTCAGGAAGGGCATCCGTCAGGAAGGGCATCCGGCGTAAAACCTGTGCCAAATCAGTATGCGGATCATAATGGATGATCCGCTGTGGCGACCCCTAACGGGAGCAGCCGAACGACGAACAACAACAACATGACTGACAAACAGTCACAGGTTTTACTGCATTTATCTAATTGATTATGAATAATTATAATTAATATTATACACAGTTCATTCCTATGATTAATTTGCTGGACAGTGTTAAATTAATGTTTCATGAAATGTTGACATGCTTGCAATGACTTCTGATTGAGTAAACGTAGTAAGTCTTTGGTCATTAAACACATCAAATAGAAAAGAATAGTCAATCCATTTTGCAAGATAAAATTTCACCTGGCGTTAATGGGACAAAGCAGTGCACTCGGGAATATGTGATGGTGTGCCATGGACAACGTATTTCTAGTTCCGTATGATTTAGGCAGACGATGTAAATCTTAATTTTTTTTTTTAATAAAGTGTGTTTTCTTGCCTGTTTCTCTTTATTTTTGGTTGCATAGAAAGTTATTTTCTCCCAATGTAAACATTCGGTGTAGTTTAATATGGTTAAGATCATTGAGGTTGTGTCTTCTGCCCTCTCCACAAAATTTCAAATGTCACAAACACGTTTTCACTTTTCTCAGCGTGAAAATTTACACTTTTACAGTCTGCTATATGGAGCTTATAGTTCTTATGTGTGCACGTAGGATGCACCAGATCATCTCCTTGCAGTCTGGAAGCATACCACAAGAGTCATCCATTAGCACTGTTGTGAAACTCCATGTTTTTGCTTTTGTTATCAGATTTTGGAATGGGATGTTCTCGCGAATCTTGGAAAAGGACGGTTTGGAACCATATTGGACGCAAAGAAAGTTCACTCCGATAAAAAGGTACAAGGATACACTTCCTGTTCTTTCCTTTCAGTTTCTTTGAGCTCGACCACAGCTCGTGGAAGAGTGTAAACACAGCCACTGTACAATCATTACCACTCCTGTGATGGTTGAAATTAGGTCATCGTCACGATAATTCACGGTCTGGTGTTTGTTTGTGGGTTTGTCATGCTCCTCCTCCTACAGTTCTGGGCTGATTACATTTAGACTTGCTGCAAAGGAATAGGGTGACCCCAATTAGTGTGTCGGGTTATTTTTTATCTTTGCCGGTGGTCTTTTGGAGGTGGGGCGAGGGATGGTATGCAAATTCTCCATGTAAATGTGTACCGTGTAGCGCCGCCTTCAGGTGGGGGAGGGTCTTCCAAGTCACATCATTTACAGCACAATATTCCTGTCGCCACATTTTCCAGTGCAATGAAGTGTTTGAGAAGAGAAGGTATGTTTTTGCTTCATGCATGTAACCCGGGTGATTTCTTTGTTGAAACAGCTGTTTGTTATCTATACACCACCCAAATAAAAGGTATGTGTCAGAAGAACGTTTTGTATTGTTGCGGGTCGCGCCCGCCAGCGTGCGAGCGGCCACGTAACTCGAATTGCGGCACGTCGCCCACCGGACGGACAATTCTGTCGTGACCCTCTCGGACCAACGCCGGGAGCTAGTCACGGGTGGGCCTTTCGGCCTCACCACGATCGTGCCAATCGGCCCCCGCGTGGGATAGGGTTGTTCGCCAAATACGACCTTCCTAAGTACCCACGCGGAGGGTAGACCGGGCGATCGCACCTCGCCGCAGATCGACTCCGGACACGGGCCACTTAAGCGACCCGTTGCGTACTATCGGGATAACCGAGCGGTGTCAACGTCGGCCTCGACGGTTCCGAATAATTATCAGGCGTTTTAAGCCCACTACCAACCCTTTACGTGAAGCAATATGGAGATTCAATTAAAGAAAAGACGAAGCGAAACGGGAAAAACAGTTCAACATAATGCACATTTATTCCGCGGCACACGGAGAGCACACATACTGTATACAACTACAACAATTATGCACCAAAAGCAGATGCTACAAAAGAAACACAACAATGCAGATCTACTACCGACTACGCGAGCACACGGCAACACTTACACGGTTTTACTTTACAGGCAGCGCCGACAACACATTTACTCAAAAGCAAAAGAAAAGGGCCACCCTCAAAGACAAGGGGGCAGACGGGGCCTGTGGGCCGCGAGACCGGGTGGATCCTTCCCGTGTCTTGTGATGAGCCGCAAATGTGGCGGCGCCCCGACTCCGCGCTCCTTCGCGGGTTTCGTTGGCACTGCTTGGAGTGGGGTGGGAACGGGGCCCCTTTTCGCACTATCTCAGCGCGGGGGGAAAAAGGGGGGATTGTTGATGCTCTGGGGAAAGAGGATAGCTGGCTTGCTTGGGTCCCGCGACGAGCGACTCCACTGCGAGCTCGTCGCCGCCCGCCGTCTTCCTTGCCTTGGACCCGAGCTATTCGAGCTCCTCCCCAATTCTCCTCAGCCGACTGGAGCAAACCACCTCGACCGCGCTCCCGGCTTCACGCTTCCCCTCTCTGCAGCAAACCACCTCGACCGCGCTCCTGGCTTCAGGCTTCCCCTCTCTGCAGCTCCCCGACAGACTCTGAACCCCGACAGACTGCCACTCTCCAGACCCGACTTGACTCACGGCTCCACAGACTGCTCCTCTCCAGAACCGACTTGACTGCCTCGACCCTTTCTCCAACTCCCTAAATTCGCCCAGCGCTCGGCGCTTTATCGTCCGGCAGGAGAACCCCTATGCAAATTTCTGGATCAGAACGAGCTCGGGGGTGGAGCCACGCTCGCCCATTGGACGGAGAAAAAGGGGCGTGAGTCTCCCTGATCCACGAATTTGCATATATCGATTCTACTCCGACGCGCCTGGAGGCGGGGCCAAACCGTCCCTCGCTTCCTGATTGGACGGATCAGAAGTGGGCGTGTATCATTCCTGATCCGACTTCTCCTCGGAAAGGCCGCTATTTGCACCCGCGGCTCAGCGCGCGTCCCGCACGAAGCCAGGACAGCCTGACGCTCGGTGCCCACATGCGGTGCGGGAATGGCCGCAGAAGGAGAGGCAAAGGTGGTGGAGGGTTTAAAGTGCTGGTCCATGGCCATGGCGACGTTTGGAATGGCGGTGATGCGATGTTTGCGGGAGCGAGTTGTGAAGGTAAAGATCGTGGCTGTTGGCGTTGTTGTTGTTGTGAAGCGGCGTTGCGGTTGGTGGTTGTTGTGTGATGGCGGTTGAGACGTGGTTGGTTCAAAATAAAGATAGAACAGAAAAACGGCTATCGTAAAGGGTCGCAGCCCGAATGAATCACATTTATTCCCTCTAAACAACGGGTTTGGGGATAACTACACATGTACTTACAGAGATATCTCACCTACGGGACCTGAATGGTGGTTTGCGAATTTCCTCAACCGCAACAGTATGTTTGGAATAAGATCGCCCGTCAGGTGGGTACTCTGCTCATCTGGACTAATCTTGTGAAGCTGCCTTTCAAAATAATTATAATTAATCACACAGTTCTCATCGAGATACCCACATGTATGATGGAATATTTTAGCTTATCCCAATTTTTTTCCTCCTTCATCAGTTTCTGCATGAATGAAAATTCACAGAAAGTAAGAAAAATATCCACTTGTTGTGGGCTGCAATTCCCACCCATGGGAATTCACTTAACCTGTTGAAACATTATCCCACAAAAAGACACAAAAGTATAAAATAAAATAAAATTTACAGCATCTTTAAACTTCTGCTTATCAAAACAATGAAAACTTGTCAATCAAGTTCAAAACCTTGTCAATCAGTTTGAAGAACGATTCCCTCACGAGTAATCCACATTTGTATAGAAAGTTAAAAAATCAAAAACTTCAACTGACTTGATATAAAGGTATCTAATTCTGTCTAAAAACTCGAAAGTATAATTTATGCTCCAGAAAGAGTTTATACCAAAATTCTTCTCAATTGTTTAATAATATTTCCTGAACTGTTCCAAAACAACTTGTAAGCCTGAGTGAACTGGAAAACCGATAACTGTTTGGTGGAACACGACCTGGCACTCGCGATTAACCGACACTTGTACGGGTTTTTAATGAAGAACTATGACGTATTGTTGCGAATCTGGAAGCCATGAGCACACAACATACAGGTCCTATAGATTAGTTATATCGGTAAGTACATGTTGCCAGTTAGGGTCCCGTCCCTGGTCTCATGGGTAATTAAATGTTCCTGCGCTGTGGAGTTATTTTAATAGTCAGGTTTTCTTTTCGTTTATTTTTACACCAACATCAACGCCGACCACACCGCATCATCCTCACCTTCACTTCGCTCACTTCACCTCACTCTGGCCGACGTCATGATGGGCGGAGTTCAAGGAGGAGCCGCGTGGCGGCCCTCGACCAATCAGCGTGCAACGAGTGAGGTGACCGTCGCCCGGCCAATCAGATCCTGCGACAGGAGGAAAGGGCTCCGCGTGATGTCACCACGCCCCGGGCCAATCAAGGAGCTTGCCGCCCGTTTTTGGCCAGTGAGAGAGACGAAGAGCGATTTGTGCACCAAAACCTGCCAGTGAGAGAGGGAGGGTCGCGAGGAGGTGCCCCCCCCGAACAGGGGGGTATAATTATCGGCACGGTCTGCGCGCATGGGGGTTCTGGTTCTGGCTAGAAGTGCGTGCACGGGGGTTCTGGTTCTGGCAAGAAGTTCGCTCAGGGGTTCTGAGGGTTCTGGCAAGAGGTGAACATCTGCACGCAAGGTGGTGGAGCGCAAAAGCGTCTGCGCACGAGGTGGTCGGGGCAACGGAGGGTCTTCTCCTGCCAGCTTTCGCCCTGTCGATTTCGTTCGCCTGGAGCCATGTCGTGAGGGCGTCTGGATCGTGCTCGGGGTCCAGTTCTGCCTCGAGGACCTGGTCCTTGAAGACCGCACGAGGCGGACAGGTCCAAGACAGGCCTCAATAAAGACCATTTTGGTCCGATTCTTTTGGGTGTGTGCGTATGTGTGTTTGTGGCGTCAATCTCTAAGTAGTGAATGGTATAAGTGCGTTGCTGTACATACGTGCATTTCTTTTGACCGGTTTAACTCTGCCCTTATGTGCTCCCCTCATACCCTCATTGTGAATTAATACCCCGATTGTGAAATATATCAGCTCGTTCATGTCTTTTCCTCCATTGGCTTAGTGTGCTGCGTGTTGGAGAATTAGCCAGGCTCAGGTCAGCTATGGGAGCATGTGCCAGAACAGCACGTCGCTGCGTCCACTTTCCGCCGGTACTCCAGGGGCCTCTGTCTGGCCATCCCCCAGGCAGATGCCAGGCCCATCCCCATCTCCTTGAGATGATGGTCAACCTGTTGGAACCATTAGGCACGTGGTCGACCCACTGGCCTCCTCCACTCATGAGACTCCCTCGCTGAGAGAATCTGGTGAGCAGGATCAGAGTCAGGAAAACGAGCCACATGTCCATACAGCCCCAACTGACGCTCACAGACTATGCAGGTAACAAATCTCATCCGAGTCTCTTTCAGCAACCGCTCGTTGGACACAAAATCCGACCAGCGATAGCCAAGGATTCTCCGAAGAGACCTGGTACCAAAGGAATTAAGTCTGCCTCTCAGATCCTTGGTCAGAGTCCAAGTCTCGCACCCATAGAGCAAGACTGGAAGTACCAAGGACCTGAAGACTTGGACTTTCGTCCTCCCGCACAGGTACCGGCAGTGCCATACCCCATGATCCAGTGAATCCATGACTCCCCAGGCCCGACCCAGACGTCTATTGACCTCTGACTCGCAGCCAGCAGAGACATGATTATCACTGCCAAGGTAAGTGAATCTCTCCACGACCTCAACATCCTCACCACAAACAGACACAGACAGGACAGCAGCATCCAAGATGTCACCGAAAGCCTGGATCTTAGTTTTGACCCAAGAAACCCGTAATCCCAATGGCTCCGACTCCTCATTCAGCACCTCGAGGGCCCCCAAGAGGATGTCTAAAGTCTCCGTAAAGATGACTGCATCATCTGCAAAGTCAAGGTCCGAGATCTTGACATTCCCAAATGACGCACCGCAACTTGATCTCTCCGACATCCTCCCGAGAATCCAGTCCATACAAGTGCTGAAAAGTGTGGGGGCAAGTACACTTCCCTGACGAACTCCAGTAACAACTGGAAATAAGTCAGAGATGGTACCACCACACTTCACAGCACTCTCAGTACCAGAGTAGAGTTCAGACATCAGATCGATCAGTTTTGGTGGCACCCCACGAAGACCAAGTATCCTCCAGAGGACATCCCGATTCACTGAATCGAACGCTTTACAGAGATCAACATAGGCTGCAAGCAGCCCCTGCCGAAACTCTCGTCTGCGTTCGGTGAGGACACGAAGTGCAAGGATACGGTCAATCGTTGACCTCTTTGGTGTAAAGCCTGACTGCTCTGGACGCTCGTGCTCAAGCAGATGGTGGCGAACCGTATCGAGAATTATCCGAGCAAAGACCTTGCCCGGCACTGAGAGCAGCGTCACCCCTCGGTAGTTGTTGCAGTCTTGGCGATCACCCTTCCCTTTCCAGAGAGGGACAACAAGGCCCCTCTTCCGGTCAGTTGGGATGATGCCTGTGTTCCAGGCAGAGCACAAAACTGCATGCAACGACATGAGTGCAGCATTTCCACCAGCCTTGAGAAGTTCGGCATGGATGCCACAGATCCCTGGAGCTTTGCCCCGTTTCAACTGGTTCACCGCAGCCCGTGTTTCCACAAGCGTAGGTGGACCACAGTTGATTCGAGGGTCAGCAACAGGGATTGTAACACCCTTGACGTCCAACTCGACAGCTGGGGGATCAGCCTGGTACAACCGCTCAAAGTAACCGGTCCAGTGGGCCTTCACTTCAGACTCCTCTGTCAAGAGCCTACCACTCTCTGCTCGAACTGCAGTGCTCCGAGGGATGTGCTTGGATGAACGTAATGCGTGAATTCCCCTGTAAGCGGGACGAGAATCACCTGTCCACAGGTGATGCTCTACCCCCTCACAGATTCCTCGCACATAGGCCTCCTTGTCCACCCTCAGTGCATGTACAGTTTTACGCCTCAGCTCCCTGAACAGCTCAGCTCTGCCATTCAGCCTGGCCCTGCGACTCTGTTCAATGGTATCCAGTGTCCCTTGAGAGACAAAATTCTTCTTTGCCCTGCGGTGAGTTCCAAGACATCCACCGGCAACATCAAGGACGGTGGTCTTGAAGGTAATCCATAACTCTTCAGGACCCCCCAAAGCACCCAGTCCCCCAAGTGTCCACTCAGCCTGTTCGCAAACTCCTCAGCTGCTCTCTCATCCCTGAGCTTGGTAACATCCAGCCGAGGCTGGGATGGTACCATTCTCCAGGATTTAAGGTGCAGCCTTAGAGTTGCTACAACAAGCCTGTGGTCAGTATTGAGGAACTGAGCACTCCGGTAGATCCTGCAGTTCTGGATGATCCTCCAACGACCGTCAATGAGGACATGGTCAATCTCCTTTGCCACACCGCCAGCGTTGGAATACCAAGTCCAGCGATGAGCTTGTGGGCGCTGAAACCATGAACCAGCCACCCTAAGTCCATGACTTCTTGCAAAGTCAAGGAATTTAGTGCTATTCTGGTTCATAGTTCCTGACCCATGGGGACCAACACACACCTCATAACCGTCCCTATCAGTTCCAGTCGATGCATTGAAAATAGCCAGGCTGTTGCTGCTATAACGGGATATTTGGGACCGACGGACCTCGGCGATAAACCGCTCGGATCACACACGGTTCAAGTACGCGAAACGGCTCGTTCCGTACGGGTGCCGTCGAGGGTGTGGAGAATCGGTAAATCGCCACGTGGTCTCTAGGTATTTTGAAAATTGGTGAATAACCGCGTACCACGTGGTAGAAATATTGACCCTTCACGGTCCGATAAGGGACCCGTACTTCTCGGACTTTTCCGAAAAAGTGCGATCGAAATTCGGGTGATCGGTCGAGCAGACTCTGCTGCTCCATCTTGCGGTCGTGCTCGCGGCCGACGCCCCGGCCCCGCAATAGTATGACCGCCTATCCGTAAGGAATAAAACGTTCACTCATGTGATGTCATAGGTCACATGGTTTGGAAGCCATATTGGATTTACCCTGAAGCCGACAAAAATCTTCTTCTCTAGAACGGCTGGAAACATTGAGGGGAAATTTCACAGGAATGTTCTCCAATCCTTTGGTGTAAAAATTTGTGAAGGAGTAATTGATTGGTCACATGGTTTGGCAGCCATATTGCATTGACGAAAAATATTAAATTATGTTTTCTCTGGAACAGCTTAATCTATCACCATGAAACTTCACATTGATGATCGAGTCGTGATGAGGAATATAGGTTTTAAAGTTCAACCTAATCGGATACATGGTCTGGCAGCCAGAATTATTTAATTTTTTGATTTGGGTTCTTTTTGATGTACAGTTCTTGGACGTGCCCGTATGTGCGTGGCCGTACGTGCGTGGCCGTGCGTGCAAAAAAAAGAAACTTTCAAACCGCGTGCCAGAAACAACAACCACGCCAGGCCGTTCCTTCGCTCTCGCGTGCCCGTATGTGCGTGGCCGTACGTGCAAAAAAAAAAAACAACTTTCAAACCGCGTGCCAGAAACAATAACCACACCAGGCCGTTCCTTCGCTCTCGTAAACTACGACTGGATTGGGGCATTGTGTTTATCTATAAATGCGCATAATAAATCGATAAATTATTAGAATACAGTAAGTCATCACTATCCGGAAGTGATGCGTGTCCGTACGGAATGTTCACATGCATTCCACGAATTATCGCTTGTATTGAAGTAACAACTGCTGTGATACTTGCACACACAGAATTAATTAAAATCAAGTTTACCTCCCTGTCTTTGCTTGCCATGACATTCGCTGCCATTGACCATTGCCACTCCTACGCCACGGTAACTAAGGCACCGATCCCCATCATAACCGGCACTGCACGTGACGTCATCGTGGGCTGGCCATCATCGTCGGCTGGCCGCACACCGGCCTACGCAGCCACGCCTACGCAGCAACGTGTCCTTTCATTGGTTGGTAAATAAATGGCCATAACTTGGGAACCACTTGTCCGATTTATATCAAACCTTGAAAAGGCACATCCACAGGGCACCTGCAATATACCTGGCAAGTTTTAATTAGATTGGACCAGTGGTTGTCGAGAAACAGCGGACACACACACACACACACACACGCACACACGCACACACGCACACACGCACACACATACATTGCTGGAATTATAGATACCAATACGTGCCCATAAAAAAATAATAAATAAATAAACCACACAGGCCGTTTCTTCGCTCTCACGTGCCCGTACGTGTGTGACCCGGAAGTTCGATATTATTCACAGTTACGATTATTCGCAATTTCGTTTTAATACCCAATTATTCAATTAGCGCCAACGTATTTTACCTTTTCGCAATGTTGTGTCAAGGAAAAACAAAAAGAGAAGAGAAGAGAGAGAAAAAAAATTACTTCCTGGTTCGGAGCACACCAGCACTCTGATCTTACCGAAATTTATACACTGTCTAATATGAAAATGATCATAACTTGGGCAATTGTGTTTATCTATAAATGCGCATAAGAAATCGAGAAATTATTAGAATACACGAAGTCATCACTCTCTGGAAGCCCGTCCTTTGTAACCCGCAATGGGGAACACGGCTGAGCTTATCTTCCTCATCGGCCACGCCCACGCAACAACGTGTCTTGTCATTGGTTGGTAAATAAATGGCCATAACTTGGGAAGCACTTGTCCGATTAATATCAAACCTTGAAAAGGCACATCCACAAGGCACCAGTAATATAACTGGCAAGTTTCAATTAGATCGGACCAGTGGTTGTCGAGAAACAGCGGACACACACACACACACACACACACACACGCACACACGCACACACGCACACACATACATTGCTGGAATTATAGATACCAATACGTGCCCATAAAAAAATAATAATAATAATAAATAAATAAACCACACAGGCCGTTTCTTCGCTCTCACGTGCCCGTACGTGTGTGACCCGGAAGTTCGATATTATTCACAGTTATGATTATTCGCAATTTCGTTTTAATACCCAATTATTCAATTAGCGCCAACGTATTTTACCTTTTCGCAATGTTGTGTCAAGGAAAAACAAAAAGAGAAGAGAAGAGAGAGGAAAAAAATTACTTCCTGGTTCGGAGCACACCAGCACTCTGATCTTACCGAAATTTATCCACTGTCTAATATGAAAATGATCATAACTTGGGCAATTGTGTTTATCTATAAATGCGCATAAGAAATCGAGAAATTATTAGAATACACGAAGTCATCACTCTCCGGAAGCCCGTCCGTTGTAACCCGCAATGGGGAACACGGCTGAGCTTATCTTCCTCATCGGCCACGCCCACGCAACAACGTGTCTTGTCATTGGTTGGTAAATAAATGGCCATAACTTGGGAAGCACTTGTCCGATTAATATCAAACCTTGAAAAGGCACATCCTCAGGTCCCCAGCAATATACCTGGCAAGTTTCAATTAGATCGGACCAGAGGTTGTCGAGAAACAGCGGTCACACACACAGACACACACACACACAGAGATTGCTGGAATTATATAAATATATATATATATATATATAAATATATATATATATATAAATATATATATATATATATATATATATATATAAATATATATTGTTGTGGTTGAGGAAATTCGCAAACCACCATTCAGGTCCTGTAGGTGAGATATCTGTAAGTATATGTGTAGTTAGCCCAAACCCGTTGTTTAGAGGGAATAAATGTCATTCATTTGGGCTGCGACCCTTTAAGATAGCCGTTTTTCTGTTCTATCTTTATTTTGAACCAACCACGTCTCAACCGCCATCACACAACAACCACCAACCGCAACGCCGCTTCGCAACAACAACAACGCTAACAGCCACGACCTTTACCGTCACAACTCGCTCTCGCAATCATCGCATCACCGCCATGCCGGGCGTCGCCGTGGCCAGGGACCGCCACAATGGACCCTCCACCGCCTTCACCTCTCCTCCTTCTGCCGCCATTCCCGCGTCGCTTGTGGGCACCGATCCTGGACTCGTGCGGGGCGCGCGCCAAGCGGCGGGTGCAGGGAGCGGCCTTTCCGGGGAAGGTGGATCGGGAATGATTCACGCCCACTTTTCCTCCGTCCAATGGGGGATTGTGGCTCCGCCCCCGAGCCGATCCTGATCCAGGAATCTGCATATGGTTTCTCCTGTCGCACTATAAAGCGCCGAGTGCGGAGCGAATCGGGAGAGTTGGAGAGGTGTGGCAGCGACAGAGAGTTGAGAGTTTCCGTTTCGGGCTCGAGTTGGAGAGGTGTGGCAGCGACAGAGAGAAGAGTTTCTGTTTCGGGCTCGGGCACGTTGTGGCGGCGGCGAAGTGTGGCAGCAGCAGCGCAGCAGCCAAGACGGGGTTTGGAGTCTGTCGGGGAGCTGCGGAGAGGGGAGGCCGGGAACGCGGTCGAGGTCGCAGTGGAGTCGCTCGTCGCGGGACCCAAGCGAGCCAGATATCCTCTTTCCCCCGAGCATCAACAACCCCCCCTGTTTCCCCCCGCGCTGAGATAGTGTGAGAAGGGGGGCCCCGTTCCCACCCCATTCCAGGCAGTGCCAGCGAGGCCCGCGGAGTCGGGGCGCCGCCGCTATTTTGCGGCTCACACCAGACGGGTAGGCTCGACGCGGTCTTGGCCCCAGGCCCGTCTGCCCCCTTGTCGTTGAGGGTGGCCCCTTTTTCTTTTGCTTTGGAGTATATGTGTTGTCGGCGCCGTCTGTGAAGTAAAACTGTGTAAGTGTTGCCGTGTGCTCGCGTAGTCGGTAGTAGATCTGCATTGTGTCTCTTTTGTTGCATTTGCTTTTTGTGCAGAATTGTTGTGTTTCTTTTACATTTGCTTTTGGTGCATAATTGTTGTAATTGTATATGTGTGCTTTCCTTTTGCCGCGGAATAAATGTGCTTTATGTTGAACTGTTTTCCCATTTCGCTTTGTCTTTTCTTTAATTGAATCTCCATCTTACTTCACGTAAAGGGTTGGTCGTGGGCTAAATACGCCCAATAATTAATCGGAACCGTCGAGGTTGACGATAACACCGCTCGGTTATCCCGATAGTACGGAACGGGTCGCTTAAAGTGGCCCGTGTCCGAAGTCGACCTGCGGCGAGGTGCGATCGCCCGGTCTACCCTCCGTGTGGGTACTTAGGACGGTCGAATTTGGCGAACAACCCTATCCCACGCGGGGGGCCGATTGGCACGATCGTGGTGAGGCCGAAAGGCCCACCCGTGACTAGTTCCCGGCGTTAGTCCGAGAGGGTCAGGACGGAATTGTCCGTCCGGTGGGCGACGTGCCGCGATTCGAGTTACGTGGCCGCTCGCACGCCGGCGGGCGCGACCCGCAACAATATATATATATATATTTTTTTTTTTGAATAAGGCTCACTTGGCTGTGCCTGGATGGGTTTGAGAGTAGAGGAGGAGCAGCTGAAATGTGAATCCTATCCACGTTCCTCCTGATGATTTCATCTTAGCTTTTGCTTGTTTGGGCTCCTTCTGATGACTCCAATGCAGGAATTTACCTGTTTGGTCTTCCATTTGATTTGAATTGAATCTATTTTAATCCCATTCCATATTAAATGGAATAACAATGAGAAATGTCATGGGGGTCAGGGTCAGGTGTCCAATCAAAGTGGGGTTGCATCAAAGCGAGACGTCTTGGTACCTGGTCAAAACTGCCATCTAATCAGTTATGAAGTGGCATTTCTAACAAGTTCTGATGATGGTCTGCAATCTCTGATTGTTCTTTCTCGTTCTCAATGTAAATGTGTACGTATACTCATAGTACATTGCCTGGGGGGAGTGGGGTCGTTGAGCATGACCAAAGGCCCCTGTCGTTATTCTCAGGCAGCCTGACCGTACCTGTCCATTTTGTAGTGGATTCCTGGTGATATTGGTGACACAACACAATATGTGGTTGTTCTGAGGGACACAGCACAGCACTGCAAATTGCAATTGCATCTCGACATCGTTTTAGTGGGGCAATTCACCCGTCCTCAAGGATGGGTTCTTTACCACTTTATTTTAACCCACGGAGGCTTCATATCCAATTATTGAGGTGATAGGGTTTGTTTTTCGGCTCACAAAAAACTTTTCTATTATACCACAATTTATTTTGTGAATCAAAATGGATTTTATAATTTTTTCGTCAAGCCTCAGTCATGACGTCAGTTAATGCTTGTTGGAATATGCTTATTATGTTAATGTAATTATTGAATTGTTATGATGGGTGATAATTCTGTCAAACGCATTTGTTTTTCTTCTTACAGCCAATGTCATACGCCAGAAGAGGCTTCAGTGTTGTCAATAAACCCGTGGCCTCCCTCCTGACCGGAACGATTTGCAAAAATCCGATGAAAAGACTTACTATGCAGGTGAGGGTTTGATACCATTATCAATGATTTGATTTGCATGAACAAGCATGTTCACACACACACACACACACACACACACACACACACACACACACACACACACACACACACACACACACACACACATACACACACACACAAACACACACACACACACACACACACACACACACACGGGTTGCTGAGCTCACAGACACACATACAGTGGGGTTGCTGAACTCCTGTTATTGTGGAGCAAAATGCTTTTGTTCTCTTCTGATGGCCTTTCCTTGTCGTGTTTATATTTCATTCCAAGACATCCATTATTATGTTTTACAGGACATTTTGTTTCAGACTTTGTTCAACAATATTCAAAGACCCCAGACAACCTGCCATGTTCAAGCTGCTGAAGGTAACCAACCAGCCTTCCTTTTGTACTCTTTAATATCGTCATTTCTTATTGTTTCCCGGCAAGATGGAGGCTCAGGAAGAGCAAGAAGAGAGTATGACCTGATAATAAGGCAGCGGAGCAACTCTTGGACAAAATAAACGAGAGCGAAGTTGATGGTGCACCATCGCAAATCCCCAAGCTTCCCACGAAAAGCAAAGTTGACAGATGGCAAAGGGTTCCACCAGGAATGATCCAATATCAAATTTTGAGTTAAAAAAAAAATAAATTGTGACCACTGTGACCCTCAGTCCCCACCCTCTGGGGCCTGAATCAGGGGTCAAATCCAAAAATACATTCGTTAAATATTCACGGGTCCTCCAATGACCCTGATTTTTAGCTCGCCTCTAACGTAGTTCGGGGAGCTTATGGGATATGGGATGGCGTTTCGTCCGTCCATTCGTCCACAAGTACGAGCAACTTCTCTGAATCTCCACACATGATTTCGCTGAAACGTTGCCACAACCTTCATCACCCTGGATGTATTAAATTTGTTTATGGCATTACAAAAAATGGGGCCCCGTGGGTGTCTACAGGGGTTGCCCCCCAAAATAGGAATTTCCTTCATTCTCAGAAATTACACATGCAATTCCTATGAAACTTGACCACGACCTTCATCACCCGTGATGTAGCAAAGTTTGTTCATGGCATTAAAATAAAAATTCAAAGGTAAACCACATTCCCCCTCCCTCCCCCCCCGCCTCCCTCTGTGGACCCCTCCCTCTCCGCAGACGATAAGCTTTGGTCCATCATGGGTGATGAAGGTTGTGGTCAACTTTCATTCAAATTGTTTGTGTGGTTTCGGAGAAGAAAGCAAATACATATTTCAGGAAGCAAGCCCCTGTATACCCCCCTCAGACCCCGATCTTTTTTTCTTTTTTATGTCATGAACAAACTTTAGTACATCACGGGTGATGAAGGTTGTGGTCATGTTTCATCAGAGTTGCATGTGTAGTTTCTGAGAAGAAAGAAAAATTCTCTTTTGTGGGGAAACCCCCAATAAACTGTCTCCGTCGACCCCTTCAGACCCCAATTTTTTTACATATTTTTTCATGCCATGAACAAACTTTGGTACATCACAGGTGATGAAGATGTGGTGAAGTTTCATCGAAATCGTGTGTGTAGGTTCAGAGAAGAGGTTACAAGTGTTTGCAGACGGACTGATGGACTGACGGACGGACGACGCACCATCACATGAGCTCTCTGGGATGACGTTCCACGTGAGCTAAAGAGTTGACAGTTGTATAACCAGTTTGTGCTAGAAACTGCAAGTTACCACAGCATGGCTCTTTAAACTAAACAACCAGTAATTTCCCGAGTACTTACGATGTTCCTCCAGGTGTCAAATCGAATTTCAACGTTGATATGTCACGTTTTTACTCTGCTCTACACTTACAATTCGCACCTGGCAACACGAAACATTGCATAGCACTAAATACTAAAGAACTTGACACACGTTGAATGCACAGAACACAATACACAGCGAAACAATGCATATAACAACATAATACGCAGCCTAACAATCCACATAGCAACACAATACGCAGCCAAACAATGCACATCATAACATAATACGCAGGCTAACAATCCACATAGCAACACAATACGCAGCCAAACAATGCACATAATAACACAATACGCAGCCAAACAATGTACATAACACAAAACACAGCCAAACAATGCACATCACAACACAAGATGCAGCCAAACAATGCACATAACAACACAATATGTAGCCAAACAATGCACATCACAACACAATATGCAGCCAAACAATGCACATCACAACACAATATGCAGCCCAACAATGCACATCACAACACAATATGCAGCCAAACAATGCACATAACAAAACAATATGCAGCCAAACAATGCACATAACAACACACTATACAGCCAAACAATTCACATAACAACACAATACGCAGGCAAACAATGCACATAATAACATAATACGCAGGCTAACAATCCACATAGCAACACAATACGCAGCCAAACAATGCACATAATAACACAATACGCAGCCAAACAATGTACATAACACAATACAGAGCCAAACCATGCACATCACAACCCAAGATGCAGCCAAATAATGCACATCACAACACGATATGCAGCCAAACAATGCACATAACAACACGATATGCAGCCAAATAATGCACATCACAACATGATATGCAGCCAAACAATGCACATCACAACACAATATGCAGCCAAACAATGCAAATAACACAATACGCAGCCAAACAATGCTCATCACAACACAATATGCAGCCAAACAATGCACATCACAACACAATATGCAGCCCAACAATGCACATCACAACACAATATGCAGCCAAACAATGCACATAACAACACAATATGCAGCCAAACAATGCTCATCACAACACAATATGCAGCCAAACAATGCACATCACAACACAATATGCAGCCCAACAATGCACATCACAACACAATATGCAGCCAAACAATGCACATAACAACACAATATGCAGCCAAACAATGCACATCACAACACAATATGCAGCCAAACAATGCACATCACAACGCAATATGCAGCCAAACAATGCACATAACAACACAATATGCAGCCAAACAATGCACATCACAACACAATATGCAGCCCAACAATGCACATAACAACACAATATGCAGCCAAACAATGCACATCACAACACAATATGCAGCCAAACAATGCACATAACAACACAATATGCAGCCAAACAATGCACATCACAACACAATATGCAGCCCAACAATGCACATCACAACACAATATGCAGCCAAACAATGCACATAACAACACAATATGCAGCCAAACAATGCTCATCACAACACAATATGCAGCCAAACAATGCACATCACAACACAATATGCAGCCTAACAATGCACATCACAACACAATATGCAGCCAAACAATGCACATAACAACACAATATGCAGCCAAACAATGCACATCACAACATAATATGCAGCCCAACAATGCACATCACAACACAATATGCAGCCAAACAATGCACATAACAACACAATATGTAGCCAAACAATGCACATAACAACACAATATACAGCCAAACAATGCACATAACAACACAATATGCAGCCAAACAATGCACATAACAACACAATATGCAGCCAAACAATGCACATAACAACACAAATACAGCCAAAGAATACACATAACAACACAATATGCAGCCAAATAATGCAAATAACACAATATGCAGCCAAACAATGCACATAACAACACAATATGTAGCCAAACAATGCACATAACAACACAATATACAGCCAAACAATGCACATAACAACACAATATGCAGCCAAACAATGCACATAACAACACAATATGCAGCCAAACAATGCACATAACAACACAAATACAGCCAAAGAATACACATAACAACACAATATGCAGCCAAATAATGCAAATAACACAATATGCAGCCAAACAATGCACATAACACAATATGCAGCCAAACAATGCACATCACAACACAATATTTAGCCAAACAATGCACATAACAACACAATACGCAGCCAAACAATGCACAACACAATATGCAGCCAAACAATGCAAATAACAACACAATATGCAGCCAAACGATGCACATAACAACATAATACTTAGTCAAACAATGCACATCACAACACAATATGCAGCCAAACAATGCACATCACAACACAATATGCAACCAAACAATGCACATAACAACACAATATGCAGCCAAGCAATGCACATCACAACATAATACTCAGCCAAACAATGCACATCACAACACAATACTTAGTCAAACAATGCACATCACAACACAATATGCAGCCAAACAATGCACATCACAACACAATATGCAACCAAACAATGCACATAACAACACAATATGTAGCCAAGCAATGCACATAACAACATAATACTCAGCTAAACAATGCACATCGCAACACAATATGCAGCCAAACAATGCACATAACAACACAATATGCAGCCAAACAATGCACATCACAACACACTATGCAGCCAAACAATGCACATCACAACACAATATGCAACCAAACAATGCACATAACAACACAATATGCAGCCAAGCAATGCACATAATAACATAATACTCAGCCAAACAATGCACATCGCAACACAATATGCAGCCAAACAATGCACATAACAACACAATATGCAGCCAAACAATGCACATCACAACACAATATGCAGCCAAACAATGCACATCACAACACAATATGCAACCAAACAATGCACATAACAACACAATATGCAGCCAAACAATGCACATCACAAGACAATATGCAACCAAACAATGCACATAACAACACAATATGCAGCCAAACAATGCACATAACAACATAATACTTCGCCAAACAATGCACATAACAACACAATATGCAGCCAAACAATGCACATCACAACACAATATGCAACCAAACAATGCACATAACAACATAATACTCAGCCAAACAATGCACATCACAACACAATAAGCAGCCAAGCAATGCACATCACCACACAATATGCATCAAAAATGCACATAACAACACAATATTCAGCCAAACAATGCACATAACAACATAATACTCAGCCAAACAATGCACATCGCAACACAATATGCAGCCAAACAATGCACATAACAACACAATATGCAACCAAACAATGCACATAACAACACAATATGCAGCGAAACAATGCACATCACAACACAATATGCAGCCAAACAATGCACATAACAATACAATATGCAGCCAAACAATGCACATAACAACACAATATGCAGCGAAACAATGCACATCACAACACAATATGCAGCCAAACGATGCACATCACAACACAATATGCAGCCAAACAATGCACATAACAACACAATATGTAGCCAAACAATGCACATCACAACACAATATGCAGCCAAACAATGCACATCACAACATAATATGCAGCCCAACAATGCACATAACAACACAATATGCAGCCAAACAATGCACATAACAACACAATATACAGCCAAACAATGCACATAACAACACAATATGCAGCCAAACAATGCACATAACAACACAATATGCAGCCAAACAATGCACATAACAACACAAATACAGCCAACGAATACACATAACAACACAATATGCAGCCAAATAATGCAAATAACACAATATGCAGCCAAACAATGCACATAACACAATATGCAGCCAAACAATGCACATCACAACACAATATTTAGCCAAACAATGCACATAACAACACAATACGCAGCCAAACAATGCACAACACAATATGCAGCCAAACAATGCACATAACAACACAATATGCAGCCAAACGATGCACATAACAACATAATACTTAGTCAAACAATGCACATCACAACACAATATGCAGCCAAACAATGCACATCACAACACAATATGCAACCAAACAATGCACATAACAACACAATATGCAGCCAAGCAATGCACATAACAACATAATACTCAGCCAAACAATGCACATAACAACACAATATTCAGCCAAACAATGCACATAATAGCACAATACGTGCCTCACAATGCACATCACAACACAATATGCAGCCAAACGTTTACTCCTAAATAATTTGTGTCACCTTTCTGCAGGCTTCCCTTTTCTCACCACCTGTGTATTATATCGTTCTGGGTAAAGTTTTGATTATGCTGCTTTAAATCTCTTTAGTCTTCAACGTCAGCGAATAATTTACTCCTCTACTTAATTTCCACCGCCGCTCCGACAAAGTCAGAGATGGGGGACATTAACATGAACTCCGTCCGACCGATCATCCGTCCATGTACTTTTGTGTTTGTGATATTTCAAAAACCATTGAACATTTCGCTTTCATATTACACAGATCTATTTCTCATACCACCCAAAAGGTAGAGGACCTCGAGTATCATGTCCTTGTTTGAACTAGCAACAGAGAGCCATGAACTTGTGTCCAATTAGATCGTAAGACCTCATGTGTAATTAAATACTTTTTTGTTTTCTACATCTATTTTGCACTTCTATTTTCACCTCATCTAAACCTGTTCTTGTTCTTCCTGTTGAGAATTGTGTAAAAATCCATAATCTATGTTAATGAAAAATATCCTCCATTTTTACAGCACCAAGTAAGCAGCAGCCAGCAGTCGTGGAACCCATGAGGAAGATGTCACAGCCGTCCATATTGGAAGCACCCACGGGCAGGCAGGCTGCATTTCCTGTTGAGAGGAAACAGGATGCCCTGGCTGCTGGGGCTGCACCGTCTCGCCAACAGCAGAAGGCTGCACCAACTTCCCAGGGGCAGTGCTCTGTACCGGCAGTCCGGAGGAAACAACCTATACCTAGGCTCCAGAGACCATATCAGGCGGCACCAACTCTCCTGAGGAACCAAGTGGCACCGGCTTCCCAGGAGGAACAGATTGTACTGGCTCGCCGGTGGCAACAGTTTACACCTAGCCTGCAGAGAACGAATAAGGCGGCACCAACTTTTCTGAGGAAGCAAGTGGCAGCGGCTTTCCAGGAGGATCAGACTACACGAGCTCCACAGAGGAACGAAGTGGCACCGGCTTCCAAAGAAGATGTGGTACCTCATGGCAGGAGGAAAGTGGTTGGCCAGCAGAGAAAAACGAAGAGGATAAATCGCTGAATATGACGAGGTAACCTTTCCCACTTTAAAATGTTCACAATTTGTTACCCCGCATCCACAAAGCGAATGGCGGGATTAAGTGATTGGTTCATGTCCGTCGATCTTATCAGTTTATGATCGAGGAACAACTTATTTATATTGAATGTTGTATTTTGAACATGAATAGGAAGACGAGTCTTTCCTTTTACCGTATGTTGGCACTGAATTCGTCCCGATCGCACATGTGCAGAGAAGGGCGATAATTTTTCTACTTTATCTGTCTGTCTGTCTGGGAGTAAAACAAAATTTAAAATCATTCCAGACAGAAAACTTACCGTTTTCACGGATGTCATAATGGACACAAGCAACAGGCACGAAGAACGAATGTAACGTGTTCGATCGGGTGATGTAACACACACTGGGGAAAATGGCGGTGAAACCCGGAATTAATTTATTTAGATCTAAATCTAAATCTTTATTTAAATTGAATTTGATACTTGAAGACTGTGGAACACAAATCGCCTTCAGAATACTTCGAAGAACCATGCTATACAGTATATCGATGTGTAGCATGAGACGGCGTGGCCTGTGGGATGTGCATATCGAGTGAAGAAGTGACCATCAATATGGCGATGTACAGTACGATGCCGATCGATGGTGTGTGTTGTATGGTGATCAATCAAGTCTCCATCTCCTGAACCGCGACTCGGCGTCGTCTTATTACAGTGTATTAGGGTAGTTGGTGTACGACTGCTTCAGTTGTGCTAAATTTCCACACTTTTTTAAAACCAATCTTTGAAATCGTTATTTTATTAAATGTGACGTACGGGAGGGCCTTGCTGTTCGTAGGTTTCCCCTTCGTGGATTTGCTCTATTGCGATGAATTCATTCAGAGGCAAAGTTTGCAGATTGCAGTCAATGCACTCGAATAATTGCGGGTTGGTGAAATAGTTTCCACATTTATTCACCAAATTAATTAACATGGATTGTCTACACAATAACACTCATCATCATCATCATCATCATCATCATCATCATCATCATCATCATCATCATCATGTCTTTATCATCGCCAGCATCAACATCGCCATGACATCATTGGATCAACTTTATCATCATTATAATAAAAGGTAAGTTTCATGATCTTAATAACGCAAGAAAAAAACTTTATTTTATCTTATTGATTCAGTAAAATAAGCCTGTTGTTGCCTTAACGGTTAAGGTGGCTGCACGAGCTTTAGATCTCAGGGTCTTGAGTTGAAATCCCACTCAGCTATTGAATTAATACTAGGTGGGGTTAACTCGACCTGTCATCCTTCCGAGGCCGGCAAGATGAGTGCCAGCATGCTGTTGTACTGTGTCGGAGTGGCGACCCCGTCCAGGATTGTGCCCAATATCCAAGAAGACTGCTGAGGCAGTCAGTACCAATGCTCTGCATAGAGTGTGGTCCCAATGGATGGATGGATGGATGGTCTTGAGTTTGTGCCCCTGTTGTGCTTTTGAAATAACACCATGAGCTCCGTACAAAGTTATAAAAACTCAAGAAAACAAACAAGTTGAAGTCCCGAACCATATTTTCCCCATTACCCCCAAGTTTGCAGATTTTCGGCTCACAGGGATTTTAAAGAATGTAACCCCCGCGAATGGGAAGGCCGTGCTGCATGTACCTGAACATTGTGTGGGGTATCGTGTTCTCTGAACCCTCTTGTTATCTCCGCCGTGGAAGGTGAAGGAGGTTATGTTTTCACCCCTTTCTGTCTGTTTGTTTTTGTCTGTAACACGATATCTCAAAATGTTTTGGACGGATCCGGATGAAATTTTGTGGACAGGTTCGGTGTGTGACAAGGACGAACTGATTAGGTTTTGGTGAAGATCCAGATCCGGATCCGACAACGAGAATTTTTAAAGTGATTCTTCACCATTGAGAGATAGGGTGAAACCGAGAGATAGCACGATATCTCAAAAAGTTGTGGATGGATTCGGAGAGGTGTCCACCAGTTTTGCACAGTGACATGGTGAAATCTTTACCCATTCTTCACTTGAAAATTGCTCTCGTTCTGCCAAGTTTGATGGAAATCATCGATGGACTGCAGTCTTCAAGTCTCATCATAAATGTTTTATTGGGTTCAAGACTCCACCCTCTGCCATTCCATCTCTCATCCCTCAGATCAGAAGCAGCAGCTTCTTCACTCTGCAGATCTTCATAAAATCACAAACTGGTCCAACACTGGAACATGTCTTTCAGTCCTGTCAAATCTCACACTCTCACAATGTCTCTCCAAAAGGACCATTTAGAACCCCTCCCTACCCCCCCCCCCCCCCATCTACGTTCTCAACAATCCTCTGGAAGAAGTCCTTTCATTCAAGCTTTTGGCTGTCACTATCTGCCATGATCTTTCCTGGGAAAAGCCACATCTCCAAGCTGGCCTCCAAAACCAATAGCCGACTGGGCTTCCTACATTGTGTAAAGTCCTTCCTCGGCCCACCTGAGCTCCTGACCACATAACAAGCTTTCATCTGCAGCCTGATGGAGTAATGCTCTCCACTCTGAGCTGGTGCTCTCGCCTCTCATCTCTTCACGCTGTGGAAGCCAAGGCATTAAGGATCATTGGTATCTCCGGCGATGAGTCTGAGTCTTTGTGTTTGTCACTTTCTCACCGCAGGTAGTTCTGTGGTCTTTCTGTCTTCCACCATCTTCTCTCCGGTCTCGAATCCCCCCTCCCCGCTCTGTCTGCGATCTGTCCCGCCCATATTTCTGCAAGGTGCTCAAGGTCTATCAGCATCCCCTTCTGGTAAAACTACCAACATCAAGAATAACTGCTCACCTTCACGATTTCATTCCTCTTTTTTCACCACCTTTGGAGCAAACTCCCACACTCCATTCTGACTCTTCCCTCCAGGTCTTCAAAATAGTTATTCACCACCACCTATCTTCCCATATCCAAAACCTCGATTTGTTCTTCCCCCAGTAATCCACCCCAAATTCCCTGCTTTCCTTCCTGAAAGTCCCTGTCGTGTCCATCTTGTTTGCCCCGTGTACCCCGCCCCACCCCTCTCCCTTCCACAGGTCTCCTCATATGTCTGTTCCCCACTGTTTTGTGCTTCCCTCTCCCATCCCTCTTGTCTCCTGCTCCCCTTGTTATATGTTCTGTGTGTTAGCTCTTATACGAGCCTTGACGTCTTGGTAAAAAGAAGTCAGGACTTCACTGGGCCGCTCAAGAACATTTATTTTCTTCTTATTCAGCCACTCCATTGTGGCGTTAGCTTTGTGCTTCAGGTCAATGTCCTGCTGAAACGTGAATCTCCGACCCAGTTTCAGATTCATGGCTGACCCAAGCAGGTCTTCATCAAGGATTCTCCTGTACTTTGCACCGTCCATTGTCCCTTCTATCCTGACAAGCTTGCCAGTCCGTGCCGATGAAAACAGCCCCATGACATGATGCTGCCACCTCCATGCTTGACAGTGGGGATGGTATTGACTTGCTGACATGTTGTGTCCTGAATCAACACTTCTCCAAAGTATTGACTCAGGGGCTTGAATACTTATGTAAATGAGATATTTCTGCATTTCTCTTTTGATTAATTTGTAAATATATTCTAAAAATATGTTTTCTCTTTGTCATTATGGGGTATTTTGTGTCGATTGGTGACAAAATAATTAAATTTGATCCATTTTAAATTCAGGCTGGAATTCAACAAAATGTGACAAAAGTCAAGGGCTGTGAATACTTTCTGAAGGCACAGTGTATGTGTGTGCAAGCGTGTGCACATGTGAAAGTTGCTGTTGTTGGCTGCAATCTGGTGGAACGGAAACCTCCCTGATCTCGTGTGTGTCGTCAGTTGTTATCTCCATTTTCCGGTTTCAGGGGTTGGACCGAAGTCCTCCCAGGACTCAAAGTATCCATCTTCGCTTCGGTAAAGGATCACGGTTCACGGAGCAAGCTGTTCATCTTTGTTCTCAAAGTTTTGGCCCGAGGGCTCTTTTCAGGATCGTCACCGAACCCCGGACAGCCTCCAATTGTCGTTAGTTTGTGGTAATATTCCCGGGGATGTTTTTTTTAAATCTCACTGAGGTTCTTCTTTATTATTCCTCTTGCTCCAATTATCACTGGTGACGCTCTTCAGCTTCCAAGCTCTTTTGATCTCATTTTGAGGTCTTGGTGTTTGGTCGTGTCCATGCGTGCGCTCGCGTACACGTGCGATCTATTGTTTTTATTTTATTCCCATGCAGACCACAAAAAATGCACTGGATGTGGAAACTCCATCAAGGTAAGTCAATGTTAATGTACCTTTTCATTTCCTCGTTCTATTTGCCATTCATAATGAGGGGGCAGATTTAATCAAACTTACAAACACATTGAACAGAACACCACACATCAATGTTTTATTCGCTTCAGGTAAATTATCCTTCCTGGTTTTGATAATTTATAAGTTTATCTCTGACTATGTTAAGCACAATGGACACAAATAACCATTTCCTCTGGGTTAATCCGTTGGTGTTCCCATCTGAACCCCGAATTTATGTTGCGAAGGAAGACGGGTTCCTTCACAACATGTGTACAAATCCCACATTCAACGCCATTGTTCATTGTCTCCTTCAACCGTGCTGGCACTCAACATAAATGGTCATGAATTGACCAAATAATCATTGCAATTGTTGGATGCCTCAGTCTCATCGTCCAGGTATGCAAGTGATATAAGCTCACAGGGTATGGCTACCAATCTCG
>NW_028222789.1:12500-15000 GCF_056783735.1 Eptatretus burgeri | reverse complement strand
TCGTCCCCTAACCCCCTTTATCGTCCTTGTTCGGCTAACCCTATCCTGTCACCTAGCCTACTCCCAAACCCTCCGCTCCCTTCCCGCAGGGGAATAAGTGAGAGCTAACGTCCTGCGTCGAGGCCCAACGAAGCCTCAGAATGGCCTCCCCAGAGTTCGGCGATCTATAACCCAAAGTGGGTCCAGCGGCCCACAACTAGAGCGAGGGGATGGATGGTGCGGAGGGGTACATCTCCTAATCTACCCTAACCATTTAACTGTTAAACTACCCCGGGGCTTTCAACAAGCGCCTCTCGCTTAAACTATTGGTTCTAACAACCCAGATTCCCGTCGCCTGTGTTGGTGTCCTTACAATTTCGGGCCTCGCCCCCCCAATTTTCTCTCCGTGCCCTCACACGGTCTCCTGGCTGGGACACGTGGCTCCCTTTGGCAGGCACGACCCTCTGCCGAATCTCCCGCTATGGCACCCCGGGCACCACACTGCCTCCGAGCCTACCAGCTCCCTAACACCGGGAGTGCCCCCATGGCACCTCCCTGAAACGCACACGTGGCAGGCCGGCCTCCCGGGCCCCTTTCCGAGGGTCACCCGTGCCCACAACACTGCCCACGCGGCTAATGGCGCCCCGGGCCCCCGCACCAAGCAGATGCACCCGTGCCCACTACTCTATCCCGGCCCCCCATGGACCCTTGGCCTACCGCGGCCGACTAGCCTGGTGCCCGGGGTACCCACTCAGCGATACTCACCTTTCGCAGCCACGCTCCCAAGCCCGTCAACAGGGCTCCTGCACCCCTCCAAATGGGTCTCGAGCCTACTTTCCCACCAACAACAAAACGACCTCCATTTTTCAATTTAACTAACCCCCTAAACTCACTCTACACTGACCCCGGGGGCCCTTGGGCGGGAGTCACTCCTCCCCCCAATCACTCATCGCACCATGCATTCCCCATTCGCTCCACACACACAGACCCGCTGGCCTCACTCACTCAACGTGTACTCACCTCACAACTTTTCAACACACACACACCACTGAACTCTGCCATCCTTCTAACTACATCCCCTAACTAACTCGTGCTCCCACGTCATCCCTTACACTAAAGCACGTTCCTTTTAACACTACGTAGCTAAACTACGTCCCCTCTACACATTCACAGTCTGTCACTGTCTCCTAATCTCTTTAATCAATTTCCCATTTTCCCATCCTAAATCTGGCTACAATCCCTCTAACTAATCCATTCCACGGACTCCATGAGGACTTACCCCTGCCCCATGGAGTCGGTCTAACTAAGCTAACCCTTCCCCCTAACTAGTTTCCATCCTGTGCCCAGGTAAGGGGGTCTTTCACCCCTTGCCCAGGAATCCTGTACACCCGAAAGTGAGGCTTGCTTTTTTTTTTTTTTCATGCGCAGCACCTGCGCGGCAACTCAGAGCTCGCGCACTTTGCACCTGCCCGTGACGTCATGCAGCTGCACGTGTTCCTCGTCCCTCCTTGGACGGTGCCATCCGGCCGGGATACCCCTCCTGCCGGATTCCAACCACACGTGCAGCCATGACGTCACCGTGCGCAAAAGAAAACACAAGCCCCACGTCTCGAGGGGTTCCCCACGCGAACACATGTGCTTTGCCCGTTGGAGCTTAACACACACGATCGCGTGGAGAACCCGTCCGGTCCAAATCCATTTACCTGCCTAACTTTGTCCGTCCGCGGGATCGGCAAATCCACCGCGTGCGTTTCCGGACCGGGACTTCACTCTCGCAAGCGAGCACGTGGCGGTCTCGTGCGTTGCACAGCACGAACCGCGTGCTCACTGCTGGGTGAACCCGGCACGGTCCTCGAAACAACTACAGCCGCTACTCGGCTTTCGTTTCTCCCATGTCGCCGTCGTCGCCTCCATTCCACACACGCATACCTGCGTGTTACGACGCACACAGTCCACACCATTAAACTCACACCGGGAGACGCGGCTGCGTGCTCCCGCATGCCAACCGCCATCTCCCTCACATACCGCTCTCTCACACACACGGTCTCCCTTGCACACAGCGACCTTGCACACGGCCGTTCACTCACGCGTGCCTCACTACTCTCACACCGTGCCTCATCCACACACGGCGTGCTGGGAAGCACGCACTCTGGCACCATCGCCACCACACCACTCACACGTGGTGCCTCACTCATACTGGCCGTTTCACTCACACACACGGCCTCACTCACACACGGTGCCCCATCCACACCCGGCGTGCTGGGAAGCACGCACTCTGGCACCATCGCCACCACACCACTCACACACGGGGTCACTTCCACACACGGTGCCGCACTCACACCTTGCACCACACACACAGGGACAACCACACTGGGGATTTGTGTCCCCACAAGGGTCTCCGGGGCCTCTACACCCCCCAAGCTCTCCCGCGTGCACACCGTCCACAGCACTCCTCCTCAACCAACCCTTCGCAAAAGCACGGCCGAACTCACCTGGTCGTGACCTCGCCCTCAAGGGGGCA
>NW_028222787.1:0-25666 GCF_056783735.1 Eptatretus burgeri | reverse complement strand
GCTCACAAGGAGCTCCTCCGCCCTTTGACAGGTTTTGTTTTTAATCCTGCTGGGTGTCCATATCCGAACACCCTCCTCACCAAAAAACCTGCTGGGGGAGACGGTTTCGTCACCGACAACCCGACCATGGAACAGGTTAGTACCGCTTTACATGATACCTGTCGCAAGTCACAGATCTAATCTGGCCTGACCTGACATAGCTCTAATCTGGCCTGGCATATAATTGTGACGGACAATGTAACGTCCTGATGAAGGATATAATTAAATAAGGCCGTTAGTTATCTTCAAAAGGAGTGTTTTAATTAATTACTTCCTTGGAGTTTTCTTAGTGTACATGCAAAGTTTCAGGCTGCTAGGTTTTATGGTTTTGGAGATATGGAGGACACACACACACACACACACACACACACACACACACACACACACACACACACACACACACACACACACACACACACACACACACACACACACCTCTCCCTACAAAGATGTTTCATCCACCACGTTGATTCCAAATGTTAACGAATCCAAACCATACTGAGATATCAGGTGTATGGTTGTTTTACTATACTTTTCTCACCTGTGTTGCAAGTGGAGTGACCTGCTTTGTGATGCTTGAAAATATCGGAAATAGGGCGATATTAAAATGGCAATCTTGTAAAAACAAAAGTGTTGAATCGAGCAAATGGCATTTCAATCTAATGGATATGAGAAACAGGACTGAATGGGACTCATGTTGATATGTGAGGAAGAAGAGGATGGTGGAACAACATGAGAGACGCGATTGAATAAGTGAAGAAGAAGATGAAGGAGGAGAGTTTTTGTTTCAATGTAAAATGTTTTAAGAAAAAGTATTGAATATATCAAGTGTTTTCTGAATCTGATCGATGCAGTGAATTCACCTTCGCTGGGCATCAGATATGAAGCTTATCAAAATTGTGTGTTTCCTTCAAGCGATTATGACTGAAATGTTTGCAGACCCACTCACTCACTCATTGAACTACCGACACTGCTCGATCACATAAGCTCACCTGAATAAAGTCCAGGTGAGCTAAAAAGGATTCCTGAGAGGTCCTGCCCTCCATGCAGGGATAACCAGCGTCACAAGTTGGCATTTGCAGTTTAGTCACATGTTCCCATGTACCCATTAAAAAAAAAAATATATATATATATATATATATATATATATATATATATATATATATATATATATATATATATATATATATTTGTTTGGTCACAAACCTTCCGGAGAGTTGTCTGAATACATCCTATTTCGATTTCTTGAAATCCGTTCATCCGTTCTGAAGTTACAACGCAACAGACAGACAGACAGACAGGGCGCCATTTATAATATCGATTTACATGGTGTTGTGTCAACTCTATGTTATTATTGTTATTACTTGTCAAGAATGTTTTTTTTTTCACAAGTATATTGATATCCTCCGTTTGTTTGTTTGTTTGTGTATTTGTTGGTGTGTTTATGTGTTTGTGTATTGGGTAGTCGATCCATCTCCCCTTATTGTCAGGTTTTCCGTCGTTATGTCTGTCTGTCTGTCTGTTTGTCTGTTTGTTTGGTAGTCGATCTATCGACCCTAATTGTCAGGTTTTCCGTCGTTATGTCTGTCTGTTTGTCTGTCCAGGCCAGTACTCCGTTAATCGTAGGTCAATTTTGATGAAACTCTGGTGGTCGGTTCATACCATGACCTAGTTGTGCACGTTTGAGAACCGTTGCTATGGACCTCTCAGTTGCCAAGCAACGGGCCTTTGAAATTTTCAA
This sequence comes from Eptatretus burgeri, assembly GCF_056783735.1. Classification (NCBI taxonomy): domain Eukaryota; kingdom Metazoa; phylum Chordata; class Myxini; order Myxiniformes; family Myxinidae; genus Eptatretus; species Eptatretus burgeri. The sequence continues at coordinate 23,886 of NW_028222787.1, read as the reverse complement.
AAAAAAATCTAAAAAAAATTAAAATTTCGAAATTCAAAAATCAAACTATGATCGTTTGTGGGCAACACATTCAGCCTCCTTGACAAAAAAAATTCAGCCCGCTCCCATGAAAACTGGCGGAGAAGATAGACTTTGAATGAACCCTGGTTGAAAACCGTTGCTATGGACGCTTTTGTTGGCTAGTCACGGCTGAAAAACGACTAAATTCGACTTGATCGACTACCCATGTCCGCCTACCGGCTGGTTTGTGTATTTGTTTGTGTTTGTTTGTGTGTGTGTTTGTGTATTTGTTTGTGTGTGTGTTTGTGTGTGTTTGTGTGTGTGTTTGTGTGTGTTTGTGTGTGTGTTTGTGTGTGTTTGTGTGTACTTGTGTGTCTGTGTATTTTTTCATTTTTTGTTGGGTCGTCGATAAAGTCGAAAAAAAAAATGTTTTTTTTGATCTACCCTTATTATCACTTTTTCCGTCGATATGTTTGTCTGTCTGTCTGTTCGTTCCAGTGCTCCATTAATACAATGGCGATTTCGATGAAACTTGGTTGGTAGGTTCATACCATGACCTAGTTGTGTGTAAATGAAAACCGTTGCCATGGACACCACCGTTGCATAGCAACGGGACTTTGAAATTTTTGAAAAATCATAAAAAATGTATTTTATCGAAAATCAAAAATCGGGCCACGAGCGACTGTGGGCAGTACATTCAGCCATATTGTCAAAAATTCCAGCCGGATCCTATGAAAACTGTCGGAGAAGATAGACTTTGAATGAACCCTGGTCGAAAACAATAAAAAAACGAAGTTCGTTATATCTCAGAGACTATGAGTCAGATATACATGAAACTGGTATGGTTGGTTCATGGTATGTCCTATTTATGTGCGAGAAAGAACCGTTGCTATGGACCCCTCTGTTGCCCAGCAACGGCCGAAAAACCTCTAAATGTGGGGGTATTTTAACAAAAAAACAATCTGCAGCATTAACCCTTGAAGCCAGAATCAAGAATTTTCTTGTGCTTAATCTACAGGTCATCATTCCCCATCGCGACTACCCATGTCCGCCTTCCGGCTTGTTTGTTTGTGTGTCTGTGTATTTGTTTCTGTGTTTGTGTTTGTTTGTGTGTTTGTTTATGTGTTTGTGTATTTGTTTGTGTGTATGTTTGTGTGCGTTTGTTTGTGTGTGTGTTTGTGTATTGGGTTTTCCCTTGTCTCTGTGTATTGGGAAAACCCTTGTCAGGTTTTCCGTCGTTATGTTGGGTAGTCGATTTATCTACCCTTATTGTCAGGTTTCCCGTCATTATGTCTGTTTGTCTGTCTGTCCAGGCCAGTACTCGTTAATCATAGGCCGATTTTGATGAAACTCTGGTGGTAGGTTCAGACCATGACCTAGTTGTGCGCGTTTGAGAACCGTTGCTATGGACCCCTCAGTTGCCTAGCAACGGGCCTTTGAAATTTTCAAAAAAAATCTAAAAAAATAAAAATATCGAAATTCAAAAATCATAACTATGATCGTTTGTGGGCAACACATTCAGCCTCCTTGACAAAAAAATTCAGCCCGCTCCCATGAAAACTGGCAGAGAAGATAGACTTTGAATGAACCCTGGTCGAAAAAAATAAAAAAAACGAAGTTCGTAAAATCTCAGAGACTATGAATCAGACAGAACCGTTGCTCTGGACGCTTTTATTGGCTAGTAACGGCTGAAAAACGACTAAATTCGACTTGATCTACTACCCATGTCCACCTACCGGCTTGTTTGTGTGTTTGTTTGTGTGTCTGTCCGCTCGCCTCCAGCCCAAACCGCTCAACCGATCGTTCTGAATTCTTCAGAGATTAATGTCACCTACCCTGCGACGATCCCACATTGAAGTTTCGTAAAATTCGGTCGACGGAAAAGATCTACATCGGCCAATTTGAACCAAATTGGCTAAAATCTTCAAATTTCATCCGATTGACTTGAAATTTGAAGAAGATTTGCATATCAGGTCAGTGAATTCAACCACCTATTACGTTTTGAAGTTATCACAGGTCAAAAGGTCAACATAGGCCCAACCCAAAATATTTTGTCAACCCAAAATAGGGCAAAATTTTTATTTGTTTCTAAAAATCAATTTTCATCCGCATGACTTGAAATTTGAAGACCATTTGAATATGAAGTCAAGGAACTCAACAACCTATTAATTTTGAGGTAAACATAGGCCAAAAGGTCAAAATATGCGAAAAGGCCAATTTGGGCCAAATTTTCTAAAATACTCAATATTCATCCGATTGACTTGCAATATTTGAAGAGCATTTTCATGTCAGGTCACTGAATTCAACGACCAATTAATTTTAAGGTCAAAAAGGTCAACACAGGCCTAATTTCTGAAATTGACAGATAGGGCCAAAAACTAAATATATCACTATATCTCAAAAACATTGTGGACGAGTTATGGCAAAACAAGGTGGATGGGTGGAATAGGTGACAAGAACAAGCGGATTGGATTTTGGTTCAGATCCAGCCCATCGGTAGGAACCAAAACGTGAACTGTTCCACCTGGCAGAGGTACGCGCTCCACTGAGTGCCATTCTACTTTGTGCTGTTTTGTGCGTTTCTTCCAAAAGTGTTTGAATGTTGAATGTTTTACATAAAAATGAAACATTATTCATTGCTTCGTCAATTGGTCGACGTGATGAATCGAAGACGGTCGACGGTTGTAAATTCAAATATCGCTGTGCATTGTGGGTAAACGCCGGTCATGTCGTTCGGTGGGATTTGTTCGATAATTCTTCTGAAAATACGATAATGTGGAAGTTCCAAGATGATATTTCCATTTTTTCCAAATCTGACGATCCCGATATAGCTCGGACAGACATTGTGGCTTGATGAGAGGGAGGGAAGAGAGAGAAAAAGGCCAAATGGCGGTTCAGTCCTCCGATGGGTCGAATAAACTCGAAGGTACCATTAAAAATCGTGCTCACTAATTGTACAAACTCCACAACAGGTATCAGCGCAAGCCTCCACATATGGCCATCCTATAGTATCGGAGTTTAACAATAGGGGACGTCTCATGACTAATCTTCCCACGCGGCTCGTATTTCACCTCAGAGACTGCACACAGAAACAAATGTAAATATAGAAAATATCGATTTCCCAAACTCCGGCAATCAGAATGTAAATCAAGATAGCAGAAACAACGATCCGAACCAAGTAAATGTAACCGTATAATCGTCAAAACTCACCATCGTGTTTTTTTCACTTCACACAAAATGGCGGCAAACGGAAATGGTATTCTTCTTCTTCTTCTTCTTTTCTTCTTCTTCATCATCATCATTACGTGTTTTGGATGCGTGAAACGCAGTGACGTCACGCGGCGACGCCCGATGAACGAGAAAATCGTTTTTATTAAAACCGATTTGTTCCGATTGGTGAAACGTTTTAGTAAAACCAGTTTATTTTCAGACATGGCAATTTGGAGGTGACGAGAAACGGGTTGGTAGGAATCGCAAGCGGGTTATTTATTTGTTTATGAGACGTGATTGGAAATGACACTGCACTCGGAATCCTGGAGGGTGGTCACGTGGCCTACGGTGAGAGAAAGCTCATGACGTCACGTAGCCAATTGGCTCGACTCACTGAACTACTTCAGGAATCATTACGTATCGGTTACAGGTCCCTATGGGGGGGGCTCCATTATCAAGCAGCTAGCTAGCGCTTGTCAAGCCATCCGTTCCTTATCCATGGTTTCCAATGGAATGCTTGCTTGAGTGCTTAAGCCACTTGGCCAGCACTCCACAAGAAACATGGAAGCTGAACAATGCAAGACCGCTTTCCCCCCGCCCACTCAGACAGTCTGTGTCCATCCTCGCAAGTGGGATTGAAGAAAATCATTGCATTTTAAAATTGATCATATTTCCCATCCAATCCAGGTTTGGACGATACTTGAGCGGGTTTGCGGGTTTTCAGAAATAAGGACGGCCAAACCGGTGACATGCGGATCACTTGCCATGTGTGTTTTTTTTTGGCCCTTCTTGTGGACCGGAGTGATGTTTGCTGATTCCACTCAGAGCAGAGTGGACAAAGGAGGAGGAGAGAATGGACATGGCAAATAGAGGAGGAGAAAGAACCATGGAGCAGGATCTGAGAACCTGGGGACTCATGACATCTAGACCAGTCGCAGAAGCAGGTTCAAGGCAGGACAGAACGTTCTCGACCTTCTCGGGTAGGACACAGAGATCAGCAGACCCTCGGTATGTCGGGGGTAAAATGGGGACAGAACAGGAGGGGTTGGGGACACGAGATTTGGAGGAAAACACAGAAGGTTCACAAACTGCCCTATTTATCCGAGGCATGGTGTGCAACATATCACTTCGGGGTGAGGGACAGGGTGGAGGGGGAACAGGCCTCGTGCTTTGCATTCCAATAATATTGAAACCTTTAGATTCCATAGAATCTGGGACAGACTCGCGTGATGCTCTGTCCTGGCTCGGAGCGGAGAGCAGTACTCCATTGAGCTGCAGACAAGCGCCTTGTTTGAAGACTTTGAGTAGTTCCCATTTTTGGAGAAACGACTTGGATCAATGAAGGATGCTTCGGCTGCAGCACGTTTTTGGAGGTGAACTTTGCCAGATGGTCGCCCCAGGAGAGGATGTGCCTGATGGAGTTCAAGATACTGAACCTCTTCCAGTGGTTCACTTGATGACAATTCCGGAGTGAAACGGTGAGACGGTGAGATTTTCCAGGATTGAAGGACATGTTCCATTAATCAGAACAGGATATAATCATCTCCAGATTAGTAGAGAGAGACGCAGCTGGTGTCTGCCTACTGTACAATACAATGTGGAGACGTTCTTGTGGAAGTACATCTCATGCATGTGTTAATGAGGAGCTGATGATGCGTTGGTTTGGCTACGTGTAATAAAGTATTTCCATCATGGCTGCTTTCAAAAAGAGTGTGTTCGAATCATTCCCGGAATTTGTCTACTGTTACATGGTGGCAGCGGTGGAACTCAGCAATTGTTAAGTCAGTCGAATTGTTGTTAAGTCTACAGTATACCATTTTGTAGATAGTTCTGGGCCGTAGGCAAGCTTAATCCACCATAAAACTTCGACTTTACAAAGCCTGCTGGGTGGCCCTGCTGGAAAGAGCAGTTTCATAGATACTCCAAAGCCAGGAAGCTAACTAGAGAAACGTCGGAGGTCCAAGTGAGTACCCTTGTTTATGCAATGGGTCCGTTGGCAGAAGATGTCGTGAGCACCTGTACTTATACTTCTGCTGATGATGGTGACCATCCTGGTGAAAACGAGAATGGCTTACAGAGACGGTGTTGGGAAAATGTGATTCATGAAAGAGCTCTTTTCAGATCAATGACACAGCAAGCCAACGAGTCTATGTAAAAATCTGCGAGGTGCCTGTGTACTGGTGCTGAGCACTTTTGGTTTCCATGACACCAAGGAGTAAATCCGGGATCAACTCGTCTTGAGACTTGCTAAGATGAAACTCACTCTGGAATTACAACTGATGGCAGCTCTTAGTCTGCAAAAGGCAAGAGAAAGAGAACTCATTATAGATCAGATGGGTCTTCAAGAGGACCACTCAACTGCCGTGGAAGAGTTGAGCAGACAAAAGGAAGAAAAAATCAGAAAAAACGTTTCAACCTCCTCCGAGGACCAAGTGTACCAGCTCCGGAGGTTTTGCACATCAGGACAGTCAGACGTGTCCTGCTGCCAAGGCAAAATGCTCGAGGTGCATGAACATGGGACACTATAGAAGGTGTTGTAACGTAAGGGGCAATTGAGGTCGTAACTCGTCACCATGAGGAAGATACCACATTTCTTGGAGTTGTGAATGCACCAGGTTCCTAAGACCATCCGTGGTCTGTGACGGTTGACTTGAGCAACCGTTCAGTGTGTTTTAAAATAGACACTGGGGCAGATATGACCATTATCAATAAAAGCATGTTCAACAACCTTGCTCCAAAGCCATAATGGGAACCTGCGAAATCAGCATTTCGAGGTGTCAGTGGGAAAATCCATTGTGATGGCATGTGTGTGCATGACCGATACTGTGCACAAGCAGAAATCCTATCATGTGAAAATATATGTGGTCAAGAACTGCAGCAATAATTTGCTGAGTGGACCAACAGCAAGTGCCATGGGACGAGTTTTGTGTCCTGGTGAGGAGAGAAACAGGGTACTGAGCATTTTTGTTGAGCAATTGCTGATGCGGGTTACCTGTGGTGCAGCGCTGTAAAACTTCAGCTCCAAGACAATTCTGTACCTAAAAGCGTTTCTACACCCAGGTGTGTATCAGCTTCTCTTTTGCCCAAGATAGAGGCTGAGCTTTAACGAATGGAAGACAAGGGTGTCATCCATAGAGTGCCTGGTGTTGGCTTAATGGTTCGGGTGGCAGCCTTGCGATCCTAGTGTCCTGAGTTCAAATCCCACTCAGCTGTTGAATTAATACCAGGTCGGGTTGATTCAGCCTTGGCAAAATCAGTACCAGCTTGCTCGGATGATTGAGCCATTCGAGTATCCTGCGTTGGAGTGGCGACCCGTCCAGGATTGTGCCCAATAGCCAAGGAGATTGCTTAGACAGCACCAATGCTCTGCATCCAGTATGGTCCCAAAGGATGGATGGATCCAGGGAGTGATGGAGCGTGGTGTGCCCCCATGACGCCTGTGCTGAATAATTTGTGTTGACCTGAACCAGTTGAACAAAAGAGGTTGGCGTGAGAAGTTTCCAATACTTAAAATGGACGAGATACTTCCCAAATTGGCTGGTGTTAGATGCTGTTTTTTCAAAACTCGATGCTTCGAGTGGGTTTTAGTCGGTTCCACTCTATCCTGATTCGTGCAACTACCCGACGTTCATCACTCCTTTTGGCAGGTATGCCTTTGATAGGTTACCTTTTGGCATCACATCAGCACCAGAAATCTTTCAACAAAAGATGATGCAATTGCTGGAGGGTCACAGTGGAATCATGACCTACGTTGATGATACTCTTGTCTTTGGAAGGACTCTCAAAGAACACAATGAAAATCTTGAGCAGGTGCTCAAAACCCAGAAGAAATGTGGTCTCAAACTACCACAAAAAGTGTGGATATTGGAGGAACCAAGCCGAATTTCTGGGTCACATGATTGACCACTATTGTGTCAGAGATTTATGAGCTAAAGTTCAGGCGATCGTGGACATGCAGCCGCCTGAAAAAAAAAAAACAGCTCTACAGGGTCCTGGGTATGACTAATCATGTGGGCCGCTATGTCAGTAACCTATCATCAATAATTAATGATTTAATTTGAGAGGATGCTTCCTTCATGGGTTTGGGACCAAAGCCAAATTCAGGCCTTTAAGATGGTGAAAGAACTGTTGTCCTCTTCAAGGGCCTTAGCATTATTTGATACAAACAAGGAGACAACCATGAGTGTGGATGCTAGCAGCTACGGCATTGGAGCCATCTTACCACAAAAGCAGCCCAATGGGGAGTTGAGATCTGTCTGTTTTGCATCATGCACCAGGTATGCACAGATCCAAAAAGAATGTCTTGCTTCAGTCTGGGAATTTGAAAAAAAAATTGTCATGACCTGTGGGGGCTGCAAACCATAAGGTTGGTCACTGACTACAAGCCTTCAGTGCCAGTAATCAACAACAAGGACTCCGATCAAGTGTCTTTGAGATGCCAACGCTTTCTCATGCGTTTATTGCGGTAACAGAACACATACCAAGCAAATCCATGGTTACTACCGATCAAATCCTCTCTCTCTCTCTCACCCTGGAGGCACTCCTCACTACCCCCACCCCACTCACACCTTCTTCTCTTCCTCCCCACAACCCCTCCCTTCCGTTATGTCTTGCTCTCCCCGCTCTCCTCAATTCATTAAATTTGTGCTTATTCAGCTTACAAGAAGTAAATGCTTTTCACAAAAATCACAGTTCAAAAACAAATGAACAAACAAAAAAATTCAACCACCATTCAAACAGCCAATCTACTTCACCGTATTGGGGGGCAGGGGTGGGGGTGGCTGAAGAAGATTGTCGGGTGACGATAATCAAACACAGACAGCACATTCACTTTCAGACTGGACCCTCTCACAGACATCACAATCATGACACAGGGAGATACAGTACAATCACCCACTCATACTCAGCAACCTACCAGTCCTTCCAATGTCCATGTACCCCTCTATCCCCAATGCTTCGATGTACCTATCTGATTCCAGTTTAAACCTATCTTCCATTTTGGTGAAACGACCTATTCGAGGAGATTATTCCATGCATTAACTACTGTCTGAGTGAAAGTCTTTTCGAGTCTAAGTGCAAGGTCTTCCCTCAGCCTTAAGCAAACATAATCATGACCATCGAGTTACCTGTACCATTGCACTACAGGTGCTGCCAAAGCAGATTCCTATGCAAGGAAATACATGGTTCGCCATTGCCTTCCCCATGGGATCTTGGTGACATCAGGGCAGCCAGGGTGAGGCACACAGTGGCCTACTCACGATGATAGCCAAGGTGATATCATTAATGGCCACCAGATAATGCTATCAGATGGGACAGCCTCCAGGTTAACATCCAGGTTGGAAGTGGGGGCATCCTCTTGAACGCAACATCCCACATTCGGGCCTTCGTGGGCCTTCATTAACAAAATAGGACCACTGAACCTGTAGCTTATGTGGGCCCTGGTGTAATGTCGTAACACAAATTAGGGAGCATTCTGACAGGTGGGTCTGGACAAAAAGTTTTATAACGGAATTAATGCGATTTTCCCAAAAGTTGACCAAGTCTGCCATTTTGACACACTTCCGGTCACGTGATCAGCATGACTACCGCAATTTAATTAACATCCCTACCCTGGCCTAATGCTGCAACCCAAGTTTGGTAGCATTCTGACTGGTAGGTCCTGAGAAGAAGATTTTGGAAGGAATTTGAGCGAACGCCATTTTGACACACTTCCCGTCACGTGATCGGCATGACCTCTGCAATTTAACATCACAACTCCGTCATAATGTTGTAACCCAAATTTGGGGGCATTCTGACTGGTGGATCTGGAGAAGATTTTTGAAGAAAGTTACTAAGTCGGCCATTTGGACGTACTTAAAGTCACGTGACCGGAATGAGCTTTGCAATCCCTGTTTACCAGTCAGGAGAGGAATGTTGCTGCCAAATTTCAGCCGGATCGGCCCAGCAGTTTGGCCGGAGAAGTCAAAATAGGAGATGGACAGACAGACGGTGCGCGATGACAATACCTTGTCTGGAATTTAAATTCCGGATAAGCTAATAATGAACAAAGCAATAAGGTGCGACTCATCCTCTCAAATTTTCCTTGTTTGTTTATCCAATGGGAATAAGTTTTTTAAAGTTGTCTGAGTAGGAATGCCCTGTTATGTGCAAGTGTCCAAACTTCCAAAGATATTCAAAATTAAGATTAAATAAATAATTCGTGGATTTGATACAACATTGTAAGTTTTATTCAATCTAACAACATGAGCAAGGATACATGGTCTTCGTCTGTTTAGGGCCTCCTGGTAGGACAGATGATAATTTTTAGAATAGGTTGCAATCTGTAAGGATCCCATTCGGATTTCTGTTAGGGTTCCATTAGGTCCGTTTGTTATGATTCTGTGAAGTCCTCCTGTCAGGATCTGTTCGATCCTTTGCTAGCTCCAACATGCAAGGCCCTCTCCAAAATCTGTGGGATGACACAAAGGACGATTGAAATTGAAAATAAATAAATAGCAAACCATCTCATCATTTGATCCACCTTCTGTGGTTGCATCACTTTTTAAATACCGATTGATTTTCTGTAAATGATTATCTCACCCTTTGGTTCTCTACTCTGTATATGGTGGAGTCATGGTTTTTGCAATTCTGAGGAGCTCTTCCATCTTTTCCTTTTCTGCCGTAGGCCTGTGCACCATTTGAAGCTGTCCTCTTGATGGCTACAGCACAGGAGGAGAGCAGGAAGATGGAGAGGAGTGTGGGAGGAAAGAGTGGAGAAGGGAGAGGAGGTCAGATGAAAGATAAGAGAAAAGTGGGATTCATCCAAGAAGCTTATGAATCACAGTAGCCTGCAAAAGTATTCACCCCCGACCAATAATGCCACAATTAGATGAATTTCGAATTATGTGGAAACAATTTTTCCAAATGAACTTTTTTTATTCATAACTGAAGAGATCAAACTCATCGCTGTTGTAGTTGAATGTTACATGTCAGGAATACCTGTTAAAACACATGTACAAATCAAAATTCACTGGTTGAAAAAGTATTCAGCCCCTTAGGACAGAACTTGGTGGAAGCACTTTTTGCAACAATGACTGCTATGAGTATTTTTGGGAAGGTCTCCAGTAGCCTTGCACAGTAAGATGGTGAAATATTTGTCCATTCTTCATGTGAAAATTTCTCTAGTTCTGACAAGTTTGATGGGGATCGTCGATGGACTGCAATCTTCAAGTCTCACCATAAATGTTCAATTGGGTTCAAGTTAGGAGTTTGACTGGGCCACTCAAGAACATTTATTTTCTTCCTATTCAGCCACTCCAGTGTGGCTTTAGCTTTGTGCTTCGCATCATTGTCCTGCCAAAATGTGAATCTCCTTCCCAGTTTCAGATTCATGGCTGACTCGATCAGATTTTCATCGAGGATTCTCCGATGGTTTGCACTGTCCATTGTCCCTTCTATCCTGACAAGCTTTCCAGTCCCTGCTGATGAAGAGCAGCCCCATAACATGATGGTGCCACAACAACACTTGGCAGGAGGAATGGTTATGTGCAGTGTTACCGCAGGCACCTGACGTAACGCTTTGAATCTAGACCAAAAAGTTCAATTTTCATCTCGTCTGACCACAAAACGTTTCTCCACATGCCTGTAGTATCATTAATATGATTCTTCCACAAACTCTTTACGAGCTTGTAGATGCGTCTCTTTTAGTAATGGCATATTTCTTTCTGCCTGTCCATAGACACCAGCTTTGTGAAGGGAACAGGATATTGTTGATTGATGAATACTCACCCCCATTTTGGACATTGAGCCTTGCAAATATTTCCAACTCACTATTGGATTTACAGTGACATCCTAAACCAGTTTCCTGATTGCCCAGCCGCTGAGTTTAGATGGGCAACCTGATCTGGGTAGAGACTGGGTCTTATTCTTCTTTGTGTGCAGCCAGTGGCTGCTGGTTGCATCATTGGTTGAGAGCATGGCTATGCCACTGATGCAATGCCCCTATTACCAGTACACTGGTACTCATTTCGCTGACCTCAGAAGGACGATAGGCTGAGTGAATCCCACCTGGTGTTACTTCAATGTCTGACAGGGGCTCAAATTCAGAACCCTAAGATCCCAAGCCAGCCACTCCAACCGCTAAGTCATCACCAAGCTTAGAGTCTGGGTGGTTTTATACGTCTCCACTTCTTAGTGATGGATTTCACCATACTCAAAGGCAGAATGAGTGTCTGAAATCTTCCAATAACCCGCTCCTGCATGGTGCTTCTCCGTCACTTTATGTCTGACTTATTTGGAAAGCTCCTTGGTCTTCATGTTTGCCTTGTTGGTTGAACAAGTGAGTTTTGACTTTGACAAAAAAGTTTGTAAAGACTCCACCCCTCTCTCTCTCTCTCTCTTGCAAAGTCTCCCAGCGCCCCCAGTAGAGGTTTATATCGGGGTTACACACACAATTCCTTAACCATAATCCCCAATTAATTATTACCACGCACCAGCCCCTGTATGGTGCACCTTCAAACAAGATGATTTTTAAGCTGACATTTCCTAACTTACAACATCGAGATTGGCTAACTATTCGTATAAGGACCATGCTATTCTCTACATTTCTATCTGTTGTTTGGGAATGTCGAACCCCCCTCCCCCAACACAAACGTAACATTATGTTTGATCTGAAAGCATCATGAAATAAGCTCAGGTGGCATAAAAATGTGAAAACTTTGGAGGGGGGGGGATGAATATTTTTTGCAGGCCAGGTTAAACAAGAAGGCCATAAACCTACTATTCATTTGCAATCGGTCACTGACTTTGACACCAATATAAATTTTTATTACGCACTCGAGACATCAAACAGCGAGATATATCGAACAAACAGTTTCAAATGGAGCACCTCGCCATTAGAGCATTTAAAATGCATCAGATATGGCAATAAATGTGAATTGTTGCTCTCAGCTTGCCGGCTCAATGACAGAAGACGCCATTTGTATTTCTGCCTCGTTCATCCCTACCCTATTCTAAAAGAATTCTAAAAGAATAGGGTAGGGAATAGGGATCTACCCTGTTTAGAATCCCATGCGAGTACGGGCCACTTGCTATTATCGGAATAATGATGGAAGACTTCAGGTAATGAGGCACATGTCTGACCTTGGTTCTCTCTTAGTTCAGATCCAGTCACGAAATGCTACACCAACTTAAAAGTCTACAATACAGACAGAACAAGACAGAGAGAGACGAAGAGAGAGTGGGACAGAGAGCCTCACTGGCGTTCATAGATTACGGGAGATCTGAGAACCAATGTGGACTCACTCATTCACTCACCGACACACTGCAGCTAACCTGTACATACTCTAAGTTCAGGGTTTCAGTGGGGCATCCCATTTAAATCTGACATCCTTCAGTGAAAGAGAGATCAGGGGTTTTCTGCATGTGGACCTGTGAAGGTTTAATGACTCAACGATCCCGATGCCATGATGGCTCAATTTTAACCCGCTGTGGGCTGGTCCGTGGAGGATATTCAGCTTGTCGTCTTATATCTATCTACACTTTGAGGTATTCTTTTTGCTGAACTCCCTCAGATATTCATTGGACCTGTCCGTTGGACATTGCCCTTCTCCTGTTACGTGGGAGACGATATCATCGCTGATCATTGTATTAATTTGGTGGCGCTATTTTGGTGATTCACGCGCCATCTCGAGAAGGTTATCGGTGTGTTGACCGGTGCTTACTTTCAGAGCTCATCGTCCCTCAAATCCCTCCTGCGTTTCAAGCAAATCGTCCTTTTCAGCTTGGAGTCCCCATCTTAGTAATCTGTGCTACGGCTGTAATGGTTGAAACGGGTTCTTTGTGCTTTGGTGATTTAGGAAGTCACCTTCTGAGGACTTGTTGAACGTGACTGTGTCGGCTTCACTACCGTATTTGTGCGCACCCTCCGGACTTGGACCAGAGCAAGTGGGTTCACAGCCGACCTTTCGCCCTATTATGACCTGCTGTGGTTAATGTGCAAACTCTGTGATTCGGCTGAGTTGGCACGTCGAGAGAAGTGAGTTAACTTATAGTTGGCTGATCGTATAACATTTATACTCCTTAGCCCATGCTGGTGAAGCGAAAATTGGGGGGGGGGGGAGGTTGAGCAATCGGTCGCGTACATATGTATGTGTCTGCATTTTGCTCAGGATATACATCGGAAACCGTTCAAAGGAGGAAATTGAAACTTTACGATACGTTTCATGAATGACCATTTGTTATCACTCATATTGAGCAGACATCGAAAACTTCCGGTTCCGGTTTTGGAGCAGCAAGAGGTCTCCTTCGGGGCTCCCTGCTGACGTTCTCAAAGATGGGTCTTCAAGAGGACCACTCAACTGCCGTGGAAGAGTTGAGCAGACAAAAGGAAGAAAAAAAATCAGAAAAAACGTTTCAACCTCCTCCGAGGACCAAGTGTACCAGCTCCGGAGGTTTTGCACATCAGGACAGTCAGACGTGTCCTGCTTCCAAGGCAAAATGCTCGAGGTGCATGAACACGGGACACTATAGAAGGTGTTGTAACGTAAGGGGCAGTTGAGGTCGTAACTCGTCACCATGAGGAAGATACCACATTTCTTGAAGTTGTGAATGCACCAGGCTCCTGAGACCATCCGTGGTCTGTGACGGTTGACTTGAGCAACCGTTCAGTGTGTTTTAAAATAGACACTGGGGCAGATATGACCATTATCAATAAAAGCATGTTCAACAACCTTGCTCCAAAGCCATAATGGGAACCTGCGAAATCAGCATTTCGAGGTGTCAGTGGGAAAATCCATTGTGATGGCATGTGTGTGCATGACCGATACTGTGCACAAGCAGAAATCCTATCATGTGAAAATATATGTGGTCAAGAACTGCAGCAATAATTTGCTGAGTGGACCAACAGCAAGTGCCATGGGACGAGTTTTGTGTCCTGGTGAGGAGAGAAACAGGGTACTGAGCATTTTTGTTGAGCAATTGCTGATGCGGGTTACCTGTGGTGCAGCGCTGTAAAACTTCAGCTCCAAGACAATGCTGTACCTAAAAGCGTTTCTACACCCAGGTGTGTATCAGCTTCTCTTTTGCCCAAGATAGAGGCTGAGCTTTAACGAATGGAAGACAAGGGTGTCATCCATAGAGTGCCTGGTGTTGGCTTAATGGTTCGGGTGGCAGCCTTGCGATCCTAGTGTCCTGAGTTCAAATCCCACTCAGCTGTTGAATTAATACCAGGTCGGGTTGATTCAGCCTTGGCAAAATCAGTACCAGCTTGCTCGGATGATTGAGCCATTCGAGTATCCTGCGTTGGAGTGGCGACCCGTCCAGGATTGTGCCCAATAGCCAAGGAGATTGCTTAGACAGCACCAATGCTCTGCATCCAGTATGGTCCCAAAGGATGGATGGATCCAGGGAGTGATGGAGCGTGGTGTGCCCCCATGACGCCTGTGCTGAATAATTTGTGTTGACCTGAACCAGCTGAACAAAAGAGGTTGTCGTGAGAAGTTTCCAATACTTAAAATGGACGAGATACTTCCCAAATTGGCTGGTGTTAGATGCTGTTTTTTCAAAACTCGATGCTTCGAGTGGGTTTTAGTCGGTTCCACTCTATCCTGATTCGTGCAACTACCCGACGTTCATTACTCCTTTTGGCAGGTATGCCTTTGATAGGTTACCTTTTGGCATCACATCAGCACCAGAAATCTTTCAATAAAAGATGATGCAATTGCTGGAGGGTCACAGTGGAATCATGACCCACGTTGATGATACTCTTGTCTTTGGAAGGACTCTCAAAGAACACAATGAAAATCTTGAGCAGGTGCTCAAAACCCAGAAGAAATGTGGTCTCAAACTACCACAAAAGTGTGGATATTGGAGGAACCAAGCCGAATTTCTGGGTCACATGATTGACCACTATTGTGTCAGAGATTTATGAGCTAAAGTTCAGGCGATCGTGGACATGCAGCCGCCTGAAAACAAAAAACAGCTCTAACAGGGTCCTGGGTATGACTAATCATGTGGGCCGCTATGTCAGTAACCTATCATCAATAATTAATGATTTAATTTGAGAGGATGCTTCCTTCATGGGTTTGGGACCAAAGCCAAATTCAGGCCTTTAAGATGGTGAAAGAACTGTTGTCCTCTTCAAGGGCCTTAGCATTATTTGATACAAACAAGGAGACAACCATGAGTGTGGATGCTAGCAGCTACGGCATTGGAGCCATCTTACCACAAAAGCAGCCCAATGGGGAGTTGAGATCTGTCTGTTTTGCATCATGCACCAGGTATGCACAGATCCAAAAAGAATGTCTTGCTTCAGTCTGGGAATTTGAAAAAGAAATTGTCATGACCTGTGGGGGCTGCAAACCATAAGGTTGGTCACTGACTACAAGCCTTCAGTGCCAGTAATCAACAACAAGGACTCCGATCAAGTGTCTTTGAGATGCCAACGCTTTCTCATGCGTTTTTTGCGGTAACAGAACACATACCAAGCAAATCCATGGTTACTATCGATCAACTCCTCTCTCTCTCACCCTGGAGGCACTCCTCACTACCCCCACCTCACTCACACCTTCTTCTCTTCCTCCCCACAACCCCTCCCTTCCGTTATGTCTTGCTCTCCCCGCTCTCCTCAATTCATTAAATTTGTGCTTATTCAGCTTACAAGAAGTAAATGCTTTTCACAAAAATCACAGTTCAAAAACAAATGAACAAACAAAAAAAATCAACCACCATTCAAACAGCCAATCTACTTCACTGTATTGGGGTGGCGGGGGGGGGGGGGGGTGGCTGAAGAAGATTGTCGGGTGACGATAATCAAACACAGACAGCACATTCACTTTCAGACTGGACCCTCTCACAGACATCACAATCATGACACAGGGAGATACAGTACAATCACCCACTCATACTCAGCTACCTACCAGTCCTTCCAATGTCCATGTACCCCTCTATCCCCAATGCTTCCATGTACCTATCTGATTCCAGTTTAAACCTATCTTCCATTTTGGTGAAACGACCTATTCGAGGAGATTATTCCATGCATTAACTACTGTCTGAGTGAAAGTCTTTTCGAGTCTAAGTGCAAGGTCTTCCCTCAGCCTTAAGCAAACATAATCATGACCATCGAGTTACCTGTACCATTGCACTACAGGTGCTGCCAAAGCAGATTCCTATGCAAGGAAATACATGGTTCGCCATTGCCTTCCCCATGGGATCTTGGTGACATCAGGGCAGCCAGGGTGAGGGACACAGTGGCCTACTCACGATGATAGCCAAGGTGATATCATTAATGGCCACCAGATAATGCTATCAGATGGGACAGCCTCCAGGTTAACATCCAGGTTGGAAGTGGGGGCATCCTCTTGAACGCAACATCCCACATTCGGGCCTTCGTGGGCCTTCATTAACAAAATAGGACCACTGAACCTGTAGCTTATGTGGGCCCTGGTGTAATGTCGTAACACAAATTAGGTAGCATTCTGACAGGTGGGTCTGGAGAAAAAGTTTTATAACGGAATTAATGCGATTTTCCCAAAAGTTGACCAAGTCTGCCATTTTGACACACTTCCGGTCACGTGATCAGCATGACTACCGCAATTTAATTAACATCCCTACCCTGGCCTAATGCTGCAACCCAAGTTTGGTAGCATTCTGACTGGTAGGTCCTGAGAAGAATATTTTGGAAGGAATTTGAGCGAACGCCATTTTGACACACTTCCCGTCACGTGATCGGCATGACCTCTGCAATTTAACATCACAACTCCGTCATAATGTTGTAACCCAAATTTGGGGGCATTCTGACTGGTGGATCTGGAGAAGATTTTTGAAGAAAGTTACTAAGTCGGCCATTTGGACGTACTTAAAGTCACGTGACCGGAATGAGCTTTGCAATCCCTGTTTACCAGTCAGGAGAGGAATGTTGCTGCCAAATTTCAGCCGGATCGGCCCAGCGGTTTGGCCGGAGAAGTCAAAATAGGAGATGGACAGACAGACGGTGCGCGATGACAATACCTTGTCTGGAATTTAAATTCCGGATAAGCTAATAATGAACAAAGCAATAAGGTGCGACTCATCCTCTCAAATTTTCCTTGTTTGTTTATCCAATGGGAATAAGTTTTTTTAAAGTTGTCTGAGTAGGAATGCCCTGTTATGTGCAAGTGTCCAAACTTCCAAAGATATTCAAAAATTCAGATTAAATAAATAATTCGTGGATTTAATACAACATTGTAAGTTTTATTCAATCTAACAACATGAGCAAGGATACATGGTCTTCGTCTGTTTAGGGCCTCCTGGTAGGACAGATGATAATTTTTAGAATAGGTTGTAATCTGTAAGGATCCCATTAGGATTTCTGTTAGGGTTCCATTAGGTCCGTTTGTTATGATTCTGTGAAGTCCTCCTGTCAGGATCTGTTCGATCCTTTGCTAGCTCCAACATGCAAGGCCCTCTCCAAAATCTGTGGGATGACACAAAGGACGATTGAAATTGAAAATAAATAAATAGCAAACCATCTCATCATTTGATCCACCTTCTGTGGTTGCATCACTTTTTAAATACCGATTGATTTTCTGTAAATGATTATCTCACCCTTTGGTTCTCTACTCTGTATATGGTGGAGTCATGGTTTTTGCAATTCTGAGGAGCTCTTCCATCTTTTCCTTTTCTGCCGTAGGCCTGTGCACCATTTGAAGCTGTCCTCTTGATGGCTACAGCACAGGAGGAGAGCAGGAAGATGGAGAGGAGTGTGGGAGGAAAGAGTGGAGAAGGGAGAGGAGGTCAGATGAAAGATAAGAGAAAAGTGGGATTCATCCAAGAAGCTTATGAATCACAGTAGCCTGCAAAAGTATTCACCCCCGACCAATAATGCCACAATTAGATGAATTTCGAATTATGTGGAAACAATTTTTCCAAATGAACTTTTTTATTCATAACTGAAGAGATCAAACTCATCGCTGTTGTAGTTGAATGTTACATGTCAGGAATACCTGTTAAAACACATGTACAAATCAAAATTCACTGGTTGAAAAAGTATTCAGCCCCTTAGGACAGAACTTGGTGGAAGCACTTTTTGCAACAATGACTGCTATGAGTATTTTTGGGAAGGTCTCCAGTAGCCTTGCACAGTAAGATGGTGAAATATTTGTCCATTCTTCATGTGAAAATTTCTCTAGTTCTGACAAGTTTGATGGGGATCGTCGATGGACTGCAATCTTCAAGTCTCACCATAAATGTTCAATTGGGTTCAAGTTAGGAGTTTGACTGGGCCACTCAAGAACATTTATTTTCTTCCTATTCAGCCACTCCAGTGTGGCTTTAGCTTTGTGCTTCGCATCATTGTCCTGCCAAAATGTGAATCTCCTTCCCAGTTTCAGATTCATGGCTGACTCGATCAGATTTTCATCGAGGATTCTCCGATGGTTTGCACTGTCCATTGTCCCTTCTATCCTGACAAGCTTTCCAGTCCCTGCTGATGAAGAGCAGCCCCATAACATGATGGTGCCACAACAACACTTGGCAGGAGGAATGGTTATGTGCAGTGTTACCGCAGGCACCTGACGTAACGCTTTGAATCTAGACCAAAAAGTTCAATTTTCATCTCTGTCTGACCACAAAACGTTTCTCCACATGCCTGTAGTATCATTAATATGATTCTTCCACAAACTCTTTACGAGCTTGTAGATGCGTCTCTTTTAGTAATGGCATATTTCTTTCTGCCTGTCCATAGACACCAGCTTTGTGAAGGGAACAGGATATTGTTGATTGATGAATACTCACCCCCATTTTGGACATTGAGCCTTGCAAATATTTCCAACTCACTATTGGATTTACAGTGACATCCTAAACCAGTTTCCTGATTGCCCAGCCGCTGAGTTTAGATGGGCAACCTGATCTGGGTAGAGACTGGGTCTTATTCTTCTTTGTGTGCAGCCAGTGGCTGCTGGTTGCATCATTGGTTGAGAGCATGGCTATGCCACTGATGCAATGCCCCTATTACCAGTACACTGGTACTCATTTCGCTGACCTCAGAAGGACGATAGGCTGAGTGAATCCCACCTGGTGTTACTTCAATGTCTGACAGGGGCTCAAATTCAGAACCCTAAGATCCCAAGCCAGCCACTCCAACCGCTAAGTCATCACCAAGCTTAGAGTCTGGGTGGTTTTATACGTCTCCACTTCTTAGTGATGGATTTCACCATACTCAAAGGCAGAATGAGTGTCTGAAATCTTCCAATAACCCGCTCCTGCATGGTGCTTCTCCGTCACTTTATGTCTGACTTATTTGGAAAGCTCCTTGGTCTTCATGTTTGCCTTGTTGGTTGAACAAGTGAGTTTTGACTTTGACAAAAAGTTTGTAAAGACTCCACCCCTCTCTCTCCCTCTCTCTCTTGCAAAGTGTCGCAGCGCCGCCAGTAGAGGGTTATATCGGGGTTACACACACAATTCCTTAACCATAATCCCCAATTAATTATTACCACGCACCAGCCCCTGTATGGTGCACCTTCAAACAAGATGATTTTTAAGCTGACATTTCCTAACTTACAACATCGAGATTGGCTAACTATTCGTATAAGGACCATGCTATTCTCTACATTTCTATCTGTTGTTTGGGAATGTCGAACCCCCTCCCCCAACACAAACGTAACATTATGTTTGATCTGAAAGCATCATGAAATAAGCTCAGGTGGCATAAAAATGTGAAAACTTTGGAGGGGGGATGAATATTTTTTGCAGGCCAGGTTAAACAAGAAGGCCATAAACCTACTATTCATTTGCAATCGGTCACTGACTTTGACACCAATATAAATTTTTATTACGCACTCGAGACATCAAACAGCGAGATATATCGAACAAACAGTTTCAAATGGAGCACCTCGCCATTAGAGCATTTAAAATGCATCAGATATGGCAATAAATGTGAATTGTTGCTCTCAGCTTGCCGGCTCAATGACAGAAGACGCCATTTGTATTTCTGCCTCGTTCATCCCTACCCTATTCTAAAAGAATTCTAAAAGAATAGGGTAGGGAATAGAGATCTACCCTGTTTAGAATCCCATGCGAGTACGGGCCACTTGCTATTATCGGAATAATGATGGAAGACTTCAGGTAATGAGGCACATGTCTGACCTTTGGTTCTCTCTTAGTTCAGATCCAGTCACGAAATGCTACACCAACTTAAAAGTCTACAATACAGACAGAACAAGACAGAGAGAGACGAAGAGA
Source organism: Eptatretus burgeri (assembly GCF_056783735.1). Taxonomy (NCBI): domain Eukaryota; kingdom Metazoa; phylum Chordata; class Myxini; order Myxiniformes; family Myxinidae; genus Eptatretus; species Eptatretus burgeri. The sequence continues at coordinate 3,480 of NW_028222787.1, read as the reverse complement.
GAGTGGGACAGAGAGCCTCACTGGCGTTCATAGATTACAGGAGATCTGAGAACCAATGTGGACTCACTCATTCACTCACCGACACACTGCAGCTAACCTGTACATACTCTAAAGTTCAGGGTTTCAGTGGGGCATCCCATTTAAATCTGACATCCTTCAGTGAAAGAGAGATCAGGGGTTTTCTGCATGTGGACCTGTGAAGGGTTAATGACTCAACGATCCCGATGCCATGATGGCTCAGTTTTGACCCGCTGTGGGGCTGGTCCGTGGAGGATATTCAGCTTGTCGTCTTATATCTATCTACACTTTGAGGTATTCTTTTTTGCTGAACTCCCTCAGATATTCATTGGACCTGTCCGTTGGACATTGCCCTTCTCCTGTTACGTGGGAGACGATATCATCGCTGATCATTGTATTAATTTGGTGGCGCTATTTTGGTGATTCACGCGCCATCTCGAGAAGGTTATCGGTGTGTTGACCGGTGCTTACTTTCAGAGCTCATCGTCCCTCAAATCCCTCCTGCGTTTCAAGCAAATCGTCCTTTTCAGCTTGGGAGTCCCCATCTTAGTAATCTGTGCTACGGCTGTAATGGTTGAAACGGGTTCTTTGTGCTTTGGTGATTTAGGAAGTCACCTTCTGAGGACTTGTTGAACGTGACTGTGTCGGCTTCACTACCGTATTTGTGCGCACCCTCCGGACTTGGACCAGAGCAAGTGGGTTCACAGCCGACCTTTCGCCCTATTATGACCTGCTGTGGTTAATGTGCAAACTCTGTGATTCGGCTGAGTTGGCACGTCGAGAGAAGTGAGTTAACTTATAGTTGGCTGATCGTATAACATTTATACTCCTTAGCCCATGCTGGTGAAGCGAAAATTGGGGGGGGGGGGAGGTTGAGCAATCGGTCGCGTACATATGTATGTGTCTGCATTTTGCTCAGGATATACATCGGAAACCGTTCAAAGGAGGAAATTGAAACTTTACGATACGTTTCATGAATGACCATTTGTTATCACTCATATTGAGCAGACATCGAAAACTTCCGGTTCCGGTTTTGGAGCAGCAAGAGGTCTCCTTCGGGGCTCCCTGCTGACGTTCTCAAAGCTAAGTTTCCGGTTGTTATTTGTCCCGTTTTAACTGTTTAATTCTCTCACCTACATGTTACTGTGTGTTGCTAGTTCGGTTTTGTTTCAAAAATCGTGCTATTTTGTGAGTATTTTTGTCCACGTTCTTACCTGTGCTTGAGGCCTAGGCCTAGACTTGAGGCCTACCGGTTCCACTCGGTGTTCGATCGTTTTTTTTTTTGTTTGTTTTTTATCCCCATTACCTTCAATTTCTATCCTCCCCATTACCTTCAATTTTGATCCTCCCCACTTTCCAAACATCCCCCATTCTCCCAACTAATCTCTTTCTTATCTCAAAAAAAAAATAAATAAATAAATAAATAAATACCCTACAACAACAACAACAACAACAACAACAACAACAACAACAACACGCTCACCTTCTCCCGATTTTGCTTCTTCTTCTTCCTCTTAACTTCCTCCTCGTCTTCTTCCTCGATTTTTTTTTACACTTCCATGACCTAATCTGTTGAACTCTCTCATACATTATTTTTAACAACAAAAACGATCTTATAATGCTTCATCTTCCTCTCTCACACATGTGGTACTCTTTACTGTTTCACAATGCACTACTCTTCTGCTATTTTAACAGACTGCTCTCATTTCGACCTCTCTCCTTCATTCCTTGCCTAAAAAATCCAACGATTACAGCGCTTCTTCTCTCCATTCTCTGAATTCGCCTTCATTGCATCCATCAACAATTGTGTTAAATCGCATCTCTGACCTAAAACTTTTAAAAACCACAGTTTGCCATGGATGCTCGCTTTCCATCAACCATTCTTTTTTTCCAACTTCAGTGCCAACTCACCCCCTCACCCCTCACTCTCACTCTCAAAGCAACCATCCCACTCTTCTCCCTCCAAGCCTCCCTCTCACCTCTCTCAAAAATTCCCCCCTCACCTTTCTCCCACCTTTCATCCCCCTCACTCTTGCTTCTCAAAGTTGCCCCCTCTCTCATCCACCAACCTGCCTCCCTCCACTGCCCTCTCACCTCCATCTCTTCACTTCACCTCCTCAAATCCTCAACTGCCTTCTTCCTTGTCTCTTTGTCCCCCCTCTCCCCCAGCACCACAGAGCCTTTTCTCCTCCTCATTCGGCCTCCTCCCCTCGTTATTCTGCAATACCCCACACTCCTTCAGCAACCCTCCTTACCTGCCCCCTCGTCCCTTGTCCTACCCTCCCCCTCCCCCTCCACCTCCTGCACCCAAAGCCTCCTCCCCTTCCTCTTCATTAAAAGTGTGGACCTCAAATATCCGGGGCCTTCGCTCAAACTTTTCAGATCTTTCCATACAGGTTGCCACTGACAAACCAGACATTATCTGCCTAACAGAAACTTTCCTCTCCCAAGACGTGTCTGACTCCCAAGTATCTCTCCCTGGCTACTCCCTCTTACGGTATGACAGACCTGAGCCTCGTCCTGGTGGAGGTGTTGCTCTCTTCATCAAAGACTCTATTCCTCACTCTCCATGCACTGCTCTCACTCCCCCACACCCCCAGGAATACCTCTGGCTTCGGCTTCCCCTCCACTCCCACCTCATGTTTATATGTGTACTGTACCGTCCACCGAACAGTGATGACTCCATCTACACCTCACTATCCGAAAACATGGACCATCTTCTATCTTCTCATCCAAACTCTCTCTTCCTCTTATGTGGTGACTTCAATTGTCATCACGCCAGTTGGCTAGGTGTGGGTACCTCTCTCACCTGCCCATGGCACCTCAGCAAAAGCTTTCTGCGACTCATTGGGACTGACTCAATCGGTCAACTTCCCGACCCGGATCTCAACCAATGGTACTCCATCTCTTCTGGATCTGGTTTTGACAAATTTCCCTGACAATATCTGCTGCTCTTCCTTCGCTCCAATTGGTTCTTCTGACCACGTCCTTGTCAAAGTGGACATCTCTCTGGCTGTTATCAGAGAACCACCTCACCGCCGTCGAGTCTGGCATTTCACTCAAGCCGACTGGCAGGGTCTCCGAGCAGCCATCAAACTTACAGACTGGTCTCCTATCACTACTTTCTCAAACATCAACTCATACTGGGAATTCTTTCAAAGAAACTTGCTCTCCCTCATGCACAGATTTATCCCCTTCTCGTGTTCAGTTGTCTTACCCTTCCTCCCGCCCCTTGGTTTACTGAAGCTTGTGGCGAGGCAGTTGTCCTGAAACAACTTGCCTTTGCCTCATGGGAAAGCAAACCCAACTGAGAGCCAATCTCAGTTCTTTCCACAAAACTCGGAACAAGTGTGTATCTACCCTCAGGAGAGCCAGAAAACAACATCTTTCTCATCTCAAGTCTGAACTCTCAAACCTCTCTCCCTCCTCAAAATCCTGAGTGGCGTTTAATCAAATCTGTTT